>NW_026067900.1:7298338-7360730 GCF_014885135.2 Alexandromys fortis | reverse complement strand
GAGATTCAAGGTGAGGAAGACACATTTGATGATGTATAACTCTCGATAGAGGATCAAAACTGAAAGAGGTTTCTGATCCTGAATCACCCTCATACGGAGCAGCACAATTGTTCATCACAATTGATGTCCTGGGAGGTAACATGTTTGTTTGTTTGTTTGTTTCGTAGGTGGTTTGAGCCTTTTGTCATGCAGTGGCTAGATGAAAATGAAGATGTGTCCATGGAGTTCCTTCATGGAGCACTGGGAAGAGACAAAAAAGATGGAGTAAGTCCAGGCAAAGCCAGGATTCATTTACCTTTCTCACTCTGAGCAAGTAGGAAATGTGGGGCTCATTGTTTTTAGTTTTGTTTTAATTCCTCAGGGTCCTAAACAGATTTAGCACCATTTCAAAAGGTTGGAGGAACTGATTGAGTAAAAAGAAAACCAAGAAAAATCAATCACTCTTTTGGCCCGAGATTCTTCTTTATTGTCTAAGTCTGACTCTACCAGGTCCCCTGGCTCATCCAAAACCTCTGTTTTCACGGAAGACTCTAAAATTAAGGAAGGAGTGATAAGGAAATCCGTCAACATTAACCTCTGCTCTCTAAATGCGTATACAAAATGCACACTATACAAAGAGCCATGGCTTTAGCAGAAGAAAATACATTCCTTTAATGGACCTCAATAAAGCCCTTATGTCTAATTTATAGCTATCTTTTGCATGGTATTGTAAATCTTAGAGATGGTCTGCTGTGATCATTTCTTCTTCCCTAAAATGACTGTGCTACCAGGGATCTGTGAGGACCAGCACTGATGGTTTTGTTTGGATTTGCTCTTGAGAGTGGTATCATATAACCCAAGTTGTTAGCCAAAGCTGATCTTGGACTCCTGATTCTCCTGCCTTAGACTCTCGTGCTCGTCTTACAGGTATCACCACCACACCTTGCCAAACCTGATTGTTAAGGAAAAGATAGAATAAGTCTGTGCAATCTAGAACAGCAGGTCAAAGAGGTCAGAAAAACCTGTCTATGGACGACAATAATAATAATAATAGTGACTCTACCAAGTGTGGGAATCTTCTACCCGTAACAACATAAATCATTAGAACATGTCCTTTCATAAATTAAAAATGATTTTCTTTGAGCCTTTACCTCATTTCCCTAAGCCTAAGCTTGCTTGTAAAACTGTCTCCTTCTTCCATCTCCAAACCATCGCCCTATGGTTTAGTTCCAAAGGGGCTATAAGACTTCATCTCTCAAGTTTGCAGGCTGCTGATTATGGGGAGGGCTTATCCTTAGTGACCTTCAACCCCAACTCGGGGACCAGGTATGGGAGGATCTCTGTTCAGAAATGTAGCGACGCCCCTTTCCCTCCCTCCCTTGCTCAGTCAGTCTTTCTTCTTGCCCCTCAGTTCCAGCAGACATCGGAACACGCCCTCTTCTCTTGTTCAGTGGTTGATGTCTTCGCTCAGCTTAACCAGAGCTTTGAGATCATTAAGAAACTGGAATGCCCCAATCCTGAAGCCTTGTCCCACTTAATGCGAAGGTTTGCAAAGGTAGGTGACATCGGGCGTGTCTCCTCTGGGACAAGCCAACCTAGACATCTCTGCTGTGTCAGAGGTTTAGGATTTGATGTCATTTGGAATGCACCCCTCCCATTTAGAATTTTGAAACAGGGCAGATGCATCACACTTAAAAATTTGGGTACATGACTACACACTTCTGTGTGTGAGGGAACACTGGCCAGGCTCTGGGCAGGTGAGGTGACACCAGATGCTCGTCTGAGAGGTGCTCTCTGGTGATTACTGCAGTTACTCACCTGGCTGCTGCTCTGAGGGCGCTATCATGAACGAGCATCCTTGAATATCGGAAATATCTTTTCTTGCAGTTGGAAGATTAACAGTTCAGGGTCCTTGTATCCATGCATTTGGTTTCTTCTGAGGCCTTGTAGTTTGCAGAAGGCTACCTTTCCAACATGCCTTCATAGGGACTGTGTTCTGAGCACTCTGGTGTGTGTGTGTGTGTGTGTGTGTGTGTGTGTGTGTGTGTGTCTTACAAAGGAACCTGCCAATGCATTATGGTGTCCACCATAGAAGTATCATTTTAACTTAATTGCCTTTACTGCCTTTTTAAGGTCTTACCTCTAAACAAATTGAAGACATTCCATCTGAATATTTGTCACATTTTAGGCTCCTAGTGATTAGATCTTTTGACTGTCAAGTTTTGAGAAAACCACTTAGCTCACAGCAGATGGGCACACTGAGCACGTACCTGCTCTTACTACAAACATGGCATGTCTATAACTTCATTTGTCATTACCCCCAACAAACTGTGGATGGCAGGCTCAGCTCTGCCCTGTTATTGGCCCTGCCTCTCAGAAGAAGGTTTACATTTTCTTCTAATTAGTGAGGATATCATCTAGCAGATAAGATCTTCTTACACTGTGTCAAAACAGATCATCTTGTGGTAACAATTGCATCTGTAAGCTCCATGGTTCACAGAGAGTTACTTCTGGGTCACGGAGCACCAGACAGCTTAGGTGACCCTGGAGAGACCTTGTCACTGTTGTATGACTCAAGAGCTTCTGCCTGAGAGGGCTGACAAGGGAGAGCAGGGGTCTGAAGGCTCGAAGAGCTGAGAAAATCAGCTGTACGATGTGGAAAGATATGAGAGAAAGTCAAAATGGCGGGCCTGACATGGTCAACAGCTAGCATTCCAACGAAGGATTCCAGACAAACTGTCAGCCAAATTCTATTACAGTATTTATCCACTATGAAATGCATTAAACTCATCTTTGTTAATTAAGATGACTCAGAAAACTCTTTGCTTGTTAAAATACTAGCTGAGAGTGATTTATTTGGGTCATTCCTGGAGAGGATTTTCCTGATGATTATAATTTCTTAATATGGTAAAAATCTGTAGAATTATCCCTAAAATTCCTAAAGCCCTTTCTTAACTAAATATTAGATAGTTGTCCCTCAGAAAGAACAGGGTGTGATCACTAGGAAGATTGTGTAGGGGAAGACTCATAGAGAAAGAAAGATCATGGAGGGGTGAAGAGCTGGGGCCCCAACTCCCACTTCACCCCCAACAGCTCTGACTTTTGTGCACTTCTCAAGGCAACCCAATATGAGACAGGCGGAGAGCCACAAAAGAGGTTTTAAAAGAATATACATAGGAAAACACATTGCCTAAGCTAGATGAAAAGTAATAGCATCTTTCACGTATACCTGGGAAACACGTGTATTATGTTGGCATAATAAAATTTTCAATTAAATATAGCATTTTTAATCCCTGGAAAATTGGGTATCCTAGTGATGGCAAGTTCTTATTGCAGGTACCATTTCCTGGAAATATAGTGATTAATAATTGGCATTGAAAAAGAAATTCTATTTTTGATGATTATTTGGAAACCGTGTAACTCTTGGTAACTCTCATAGAGACTGACGGGAAAAAGTAAAAGGCTGAAAGAATGAATCCATTACATGACTGTGAAAGTAAAACACATTCGAATCCATTACCAGTATCAGCCTCTTAATCCACAGTGTGCATTTTGAGTAAATGAGTTAATAAGGAATGAGAGTTGGCACTTCTTGCAATAACAACAGACTATCTGATTTTTGTTTTATTTCATTCTAACATCAGGAGTGGCCTTTGGTCTTGAAGAGCTGCCCTTCTTGGTTCCTTCCATCAAACTATACTGAAATCACAGTGCCTTAAAATACTTTAAATAGTACTTTAAAATACTTCTGATAAGAGATGGCAATAATATTCCCAGACATCTCAGAAGATTTAACAATCTAAAATGAGTTTCACAGGAGTGATTCTCCTTACTGAAGTGTGCATCCAGCTTTACTAGGTACTGAAAGAATCTGCACATTTCAGAATGTTGACACAGAGAGGCACCAAGTCTGTAAGCATTTGTAAACTTGATACATCTGAACTATATATTGATGTGACCGTCCTGCTGCTCTGGACACAGGTGATTAAATTCAAGCTGCAGTGGTCATGCCTCCTATAACCGGTTCTATCGAATCTAACACCTTCTTTCTGTGGGCACTGCACACATAAACATTTGTACATAGAGGTATACAGCCATAAACAAAAGATAAATAAATTTATAAAATTGCTTAAAGACATGTGAAATAATTATCCGTAAAATTACTTAAAAACAACACCTCCTCTTTGGTCCCTGGTGAACACTGAGGTGTTTGACAGATGTTGGAGTTCTGGAATATGAGACATGCATATTGTTCTTCCTCATGTTCTGAAACCTAATCCTAACTTAAAAAATATTAATGACAATTCATCAAGAATACTGGTATATTAATCATTTTTTGCATGGTACATCACCTCTCTCCCTAAAATCCCAGAGGTCCAGACTGCTGCCCTCCCATGGATTTTTTTTATGATGACATAGGATGAAAGGATGTGGGACCGAGATGAAGCACCCCAGTAGTAATGTCCTGGAGCGATGCTCCCAACTATTGGTCATCCTTCCATCTCACCCCAATGTGATCTGATACCTACCCATTGTTGAGTTGGAGACTAGAATCTCATTACTATTTTTACTCTTAAGACAAAGCCTAAATGGGAGAAATATCATAAGCAGAATGTATTAAAATAGACTGAGGACACAGACCTGGAGTCCCTCTTCTGCAGCGGCTGAATTGATATAAGAATCTCCCTCTCCTCAGAGAGTTTGTCAACACTTAAAATGTGATTGAGGGGCTTGGAGAAGACTGCCAAGTTGATAATTGCTGAGAAAGCATTAGAACCTAAATTCTGATTCCCAGCACAGCTGGAGAAAGTTGGGCAAGCAAGATTTACCAGTAATCCCAGCACTGGACATGCAGAGATAGCACGGTCCAGAGTGTTCAGTCAATCTAGTTGAGGAGAGCAATCGAGGAAATTTTGCCATGTCAACCTCTGTTTTACACACACACACACACACACACACACACACACGCGAATAAAGAAAGCATCGGAACCAGAATTTCTGACTTACAGATCCTAAGATCAATGCACTAGATAAGCCTACCAGGTAAGCTGACCTGATACTAGCTCAGGAAATCAGAGTACTTTGCTGACGTTGATGGCCAGCCCCTTCTATATGCCAGCAGTGGCAGTGTGTCACATCAGAACTTTCCCAGGCCAGAGGACATTCCTGTCATCCTGATTAGTCCTTTAAATGTCACAGACTCCTGCTTCACTGCCGCAATCCCATTAGGACTTGATGTTTTTAAGTCCGGAGTTCTTTGACCAGCTGTCCTTCTGGGGCATTAATCGCTCACCGTCTGTTACCACTTCTTTATATAAACTGTATTGATTATGAGCAGGATGCAGACTTTCACCAAGAGGCTGCCCCCATGAGTGCACTTCCCCCACCTTCTATCCACCCCTCAACTATCCCCTTGACTGTTAGGGATTCTATAACACAGAATGCTTTAAAGGTAAAACCACACCTAGAAGCCCCTGTGTGAGCCTTGCTAAGGACTCTTTTCCCATACAGCTTCTCTCTGAATAGTGACCTCTACCCCTGCAGGCCACCAGTTCCTCAAGACCATGATTCTGAAGTTTTGCCATGCAACTTATTCAGCGGAAGGTGGTTTGTTGAAAACAGAGGCTTCTGGAGACAGCTCCAGAGATGCTGACTGCACAGGATCTGAGGCAGGCTATGAGAATTTGCATCTCCCCGTTTGCAAGCAATGCTGATGACAGTTCCCAGAGCCACACTCAGATAAGCAATGATTTAGAAGGCATGCCCTAAACAACCGCTAATTTGAAGTTTTTTTAAAAAAAAAAATGACCAGATTTGGTTTATTTTAGTGAATAAATTAGAATGGAATTGGAGTTGGCCCTCAAATGTACACTGAAGCTCTTCACTCAGATGTATTGGTGCTGTAGTACCGAATCCCCAGGGCTGCTACAGCAGCACTGTAGAGTGCCATAGGTATACATATGGTCTCTAGCCACACCCAGCATGGCCATGCCTTTCCTCACCCACAGCCCACCCGTGTTTTGACTGTTACCATCAGCAATCTGGTGAGTGTGAGGGTCAGGAGCAGTTTTCTCCAATCGGGCAGACACAAGGTTTTCTCTGAAGGAGATCATAGTAGCACAGCACAAGGGATTCGTACAGAACAATTCTAGACAGCCATGCCTTCCTTCTCCAGAAAAACAAGTTAAAGCCGCCTAGCAGATGTCTAAATTTCTAAATGACACTGAACCGTGCAGGGTGTTTTTCCATCCACATCTCACCCCCAGCGTTTTGTGTCTGAGATACAGCAGGCAAGGACATGAGGACTATGGTTATGGGCATGAGTTTGGGGGGCGGGATATGATCATTGCCACAGTCTGCACTGCCGGTAAGAAACTGTGCCTTGAGAGTTGCGCTCACAAGCACAGATGAGCGAAGACTCTCCGGCAATCCCACAGTTGCTCAGCACAGCGGCGTCTAGAGGGAAATAGGAACAGCTTCTCTTGGAAGAGACTTCTGTCTAATCAGCCGTCTGTTTCCGTGGATGTATTGATCTACTGCTTAATGAGATCTTCTGGTTTTTGAGGCCAAATTTCTATTTAAACTGAGTCTCATTATCTCAGCACTATGCACTTCTGTAGAGCATCAATCTCCTGTCGACACATTATCCCTAATTCTTGCTGCTTATTGCGAACTTAAAAGTCAGTAAAACAAGTTTATAGTCAAATTTGGTGGGTTCAGTCTGTGGGCTAAATATTTTCCCCTGAGCTTAACTCTTCAGAATACTGCTCCCAGTACATTGTGAACCACTGGGGGGGGGGTATTTATATGTATGTGTATCTGTGTGTTGGTGTGGATGCATATGAATGTGAATGCAGGAGCTTGCAGATGTCATAAGAGGGGTGGGGTCAGACCCCTGATAACTATAGTTATAGAGTAGCCTGATGGGAGTGCTCAGAATGGAACCTGGGTCCTGTGGATCAGTGCAAGCTCGTACCTCCTGGGACATCGGTCCAAATATATTTTTAAAGGAGATGATTTGGGTCTTTGATTATTCTACAAGTAAATGACGTACTTCAATCATTACTGTGACGTCATCCTTTATAAGAAGATGGCATCCACAGTTGACATGTTACTTCTACCTGAATGTAAAAGCCGAAGAAGGCAAACTCTGTGGTGTATCTTCACACAATTATAATATATTTAATTAACACGGTTCATTTTTTTCTCTTCTCCATAATTAACAGAAGCAGGGGTTACAAGTAGTTTTAGAAAGAAAAGAAGAAAATATCAAATTTGGGTACAAAAGAGAAGTCAGCAACATTTTTAGCAAATGATGTGCTACTAAATACCAGTAAATAAACAATGTATCGCTGCATAACAGTAAGCAGGCAAAACACAGATAGAGAAGGAAAGAGTGAAATACCAAAATCTGAGTTTTCACACTTTGATAGTAGTGTGAGAGAGCATACAGTGTAATTTCTCATTGTTGAAGAGAATCGCTGTTGAATAGCGGTGTAAGAATGTCTAACCTCTCTTGTAAACGAGGTACCGAGGAATGGTGGAGAAAGGGGAGAAAATGGCCACTGCAAATAACCTTAACATGATAGACATGGGGTGATGAAAGGGAGGCAGAAGCCCAAGAGAGCACTCTAAGCTGGCAGTCTCCAGAGAGAAAGGCGGGGAGACGTGTGATATCATGAGATATTAAGTCCCTAAGATGGGAAGAGATTGCCACGTGACAGCCCATGCATCTTCTGAGCGACTTTAGGAAATAACTATATGATAGAATGGGTTATGCTCTAATAAATTGGATCTGTGTGGTGTGTTTGAAGTGCCTTTCAGAACGCTGGCAAACTCATACACATGCAATGATTTGTGATTCCTCCTTGGACATAGATATGGGTTGAGCCCTCCTATGGTTCTCTTTAGCCGGGATATTATTGTCTCTGTGAGATGGTGTATTTAACTCCATTTACTGACATGCATTGTGTAATATTTTCCTCCTCAGACCATCAATAAGGTTCTGGTCCAGTATGCGGCCATTGTATCGAGTGACTTCAGTTCGTACTGTGATAAGGAGGCCGTGGTAAGTAGAACCCCCTGCTTGTGAGTGTCCCTAAGTCGAGACTTGCATTTTCTGACATCAGCTAAGTAAGAGAGATCATCAATATCTGTTTGATCAGGGATAACAAGAGCTCGGGATCTCAGGGCCCTGCCTACAAACCTCTCCAGTCATCGTGAGCAGGTGTCTGTGCAGGACTGGAGAGAAGCCCACTACTTGCCAAGTTATGGTTTCCTAGGTTGTCAGAAATGAGGTGATAAACCAAGGAAAATACACAAACTCGTAAAGTACTGGCGCTGAGAACAAGGGAGTTCAGAACTACAGTGTTGACATCAACCACAGTTGCCTTGTTACCAACCCTAAAATAAGTATAATTTAGCCTTGATTTTCAAATCAATTGAGAAGGTGAGTAAATATATAGGGTACTGATGCTTCCCCCATGAATTATCCATATCTCCCTGTTTTGCAATAATCCAGGAAATACTTGTAAAATCCAAAGCAGTATTGCAACTTTTACTCAGCAAAAGGCACAAAGAAAGTCGAGATGAACTGAAGCTATTTGGAATGTAATCAGAGCGAGCTGGTGATGGAAAGGGAAAGGTGTTCTTACTTCTGTCCTTAATAGTCAGAAATGTGTGACCAACACTGAATTTTTAAAAAGAGTAATGCTGAAACACATACACGGATTTTCAAGAGCAAGCTTTCCCTCCCCCTTCCAAAAATAGAAATAAAAGTGGAAACCAGTCCACGCTGGTCTGCAAGGCTGGAGGGGAACGATGAGCTGGGCGGCAACAACCCCGCTCACCCCAGATGACAGCTCATGAAGACAAGTCAGCCCCGGTGATGCTGGAAGATTCCAGCAGACGCCTCTTTCCCTTCCGTTAATATGCTGCCCAGAAATTTGATTATAACTCTCAGACTATCTCAGTGCCGATTTCCAGCCACCTTTGGCTCCAGCCCTCTAGCAGGCAGAATATTTACTCGATAGAAGCATATATTTTCATTTAAAGGTGACGAGACGATGCACGCCTCCAGCGCTATTCTGCAAATCAGAAGGGTGTGCTGTAGTTTCAGCAAATACTCTATTGCTGTTAAGATGGCAAGATGCGGATTTGGAAAGTTGGCTGTAAAATGACGGATTTCTGTCAGCCCCTTAAAGCCTGGGCAGTCTTCCACTTCACATGCTAACATTCCAAATCCTAGGGAAAGCTCTCAGACAATTATAAGTCAATACTCTATTATTTTATGTTATTCATATTGGAGTTGTATTTTTCAGAGTCAGCTTTTTTCAGTATTTTTTTATTTGTGTGTGTGCACATGCTAAGTAAATAAAAAACAAAATTTTCAAAAAGACATGACCATAACATTTGATGTGTCAGGGGTCAGAATTAAAGGTCACACTTAAAGAAAATGTCCACTTGAGAGTATTTTTTGTAACATGACCTGCTATTTTATTTTAGTATTTGAGACAGGTCCCATGTAGCCCAGGATGACCTTGCACTTGCCATTTTCTCTGCTTCTGGTCCATCGGCCTCCACTCCCTGAGTGCTAGGATTACTGTCGTGACTACCAGACCCCTTCTTCCTGTGACAATATAAATTAGAAGGGGATCAAACCACTTTTATGCCTTTTGTCCCCATTCCAACCAATGCCAGAGCACCCTTTCCTAAATCAAGATTTCTTTATTTTAGACATTTTATCTTTTTTCATTCAAACACTTTAGCCATACAGGATTGTCCCTGGTTTGAGCAAAACTAGTATTCATCATATTTGAGGTTTACAACTATTCTCGGTTAAGATAAATTAAAATGTATACAATATGTTTATAAGGAAGATCAAAATGTACACACACAGAGTTATGGCTATACCCAAACTTTCCTTTCATCTCCATCTAATAAGCAATAGAGTTAGGTTCAGATAATATTTCTTTTACTGGATATTTCTCTTTTTTTTCTCCCAGGTTTTAAAGATAAGGTCTTGTTCCATAGCCCTTGCTAGCTTTGAACTTTGAGTCCTCCATCCTTAGCCTCTCCAGTTCTGGGATTCCAGGCATGTGCCATGGATGCCTAGATGGGTTTATTCATACATTTATTTATTTATTCTTACTCGTTGACTACATAATTGTTAGAATCAAGCTGTTTTATGTTTGAGGTATAATTAAGCAATAGCCTAGTTCTTAATAATGATTTGATAAGCCAATATAATTAAAGTGAGCTTTATCTATAAAACTCACCTCCATCTCTTGTTTCCCCATACTCTTTATATGGGGTGAGTAGCTATTGTGCAAGGGGGGTCCAACTCTCTATGTCCATTTTATTCTTCCTAGGTTTTTTACAATAAGAAAAGATCATATTTGAGTCAGAGTATAGCTTTTACATAAAAAAATAGTTACTGTAGTCCTGTTCTATGTGCTGAGTAAAATAGGCTTAAAGGCTGGCATCAAATAAATCACAGAAGGGCCCAGCTAATTTGGGTGTGGGAGAAGCAGGTGCTGATGCTGTCTACCCAGGTAGTCCTCTACTTCTCATCAGGTGTCAAGGTCATACTTTGACCTTGGCTTTCTTTTTGATAGGCTTTCCCAAATCCAAGGCACAACTCCTACACCTGCCTTTCTGCCATATTTTCCAGCTGAACCTGTATGTTTCTTCCATTTGTGGTACCACACAAGTTCTGAATCCTGTAAAACTAACAATCTGAATACATCTATTGAATGGAGTGTGCCTACATCAGAGAGTACTGATGGTGGCTTGGGGAGTAGGAGGATCAAAACTGTTTCTGGAGCATCCAACTTAGCAACTGAGAACTCTGTAGAATAAATCACAGTTATCTGTGTTTAAAAAATAAAATATTTAAGTGGCCAGAATCCAGGGAACAGAAGTTTAAAATTGTTTCCATAAATCAAACTTAGATTGTGGTCACTTTAAGAGTCAAGTACAAAGTCTCTCAGAGGTCTGTGATGTGGTTAGGGTAATAATAAAATCTTTCCACTGATGGGCGCTAACGCCTCTTTGATGTCCCATGAGTCCTTTGTCTGACCTTCTGATTCATTACTGGCTCACTTCCCAGCCACTTGGAAGACGACGTATCCACTTCCTGTCTCTGTCATCTCCAGCTCTGAGCCACTAACTCTTCAGAATCAATGCGGAACAACTATCCACTGATTTTGCAACTATGCCAAAATCTATTTTCTGATTAGAAATTCCAAATTGACAGCTAGTCTTGTCACAAAGTTTTTTTTATCGCCATTGCCTTTTCTGTTCCACACGGGCAGAGTACACAGCCCACCCGAAGCTTCAGCAGCGTGTGCTGTGTTTGCATTGAGCTCGTAATGACTGTAAAGAATAACCCAATGTGAAGTCTTAGAAAACAGATGCAAAGTAGGTGATAGAAAAGTCGAAAGCTAGGAAAGAAAATCCTAACCTAAAGGATGGGAAAGGGGGCCCAAACAAGCAAAGAAAAAATGAGAAGGGAACACACTTGTTCTGGAGCTAGATAATGAAGAGACTTGAAGCAATAGCTTCTGGGCTTTATTGATAACTAGAGACTCTATTAAAGGCTTTCTTATTTTTGTAAGATTTTCTGGATTTAAAAAAAAAAATACAGGTGTTCTTTTGGTTTCCAAACAGCAAGATTACAAGAGAATTGAAATTAATTGATTTTTCTCAAAATACAAATTTTTTAAAATAGAGTATGGTAGGTTAGGGATATGGTTCCATTGGAAGAGCACTTGCAAAGTGTGTATGAAGTTCTAGGTTCGATTCCCAACACAGCAGAAGCCAGACCTGGTAGTGCATGCATGTCAATCTGGCACTCTGGAAGTAGAGGCTGGAGAATCAAAAGTTCAAGGTCATCTTCAGTCATCTAGTAAGTCTGAGGCTAACCTGGAATACATGAACTGTCGCCTCAAAAAAACAAATAATGATAACATATAAAACATGGCTAATTCCTATGTTAAAGCTACCACAACCTGAGGAAGAAAGGGTGCTGGTAGCCAGTCTTCATGAGCTACTGCATGAATTTGTTCTTAAATGGTGTTCTCCCAAAGGACCTTCTAGTTCCTTTCTATTCCCAGCCATTAAAGCCATCATTCAAAGTAGCAGGATTATTACATGTAAAGTGTATCATAAGCCACAGGTAAAACTACAACCTAAACAGGTAAAACCTAAACTCACTACAGAGGTAGCATGGAAAGGATGCTCACATTCACCTCTTGTTCTCTTTCTGTAAGCCCTGCATTTTGATGAACAACATCCAACAACTGCGGGTCCAGCTGGAAAAAATGTTCGAATCCATGGGCGGGAAAGAGGTGAGTGTGTGACCATTTCTATCTTTAATAAATACCTCTTGGGTGGATATCAGTAGCATTTTGCTTTGCTTTGGAAAGTGTCTTACTTTTTTAAGTGATTCTTTTTTTTTTACCAACAAGCAGGAAGCATTTTTAATCTCTAAAATCCCATTGACAATTATGGCCATCACTATGACAATATTTTAATCAGTAGAGGTATACTCAGGAGCAGGGAGAGAGCCAGCTGTCTTATTGTACAATTAAAATGTATGCATATATGGTAATGATTACTAGTACAATGAAGCTTACACTTTATACTATTATATACTGTCACCTTGGAGTTGACGCTTGTGTTAGAATCCAGATGTGGCAACAGTGGTTTCTGGCTATGTCAGTGCTTAATTTTTCTCGCCGTGAAAGCTGCGTCAAATGTGCTCTGTGTTGTGTCCGTAATGTGTCGTGTCTCTGTTCAACATCTTTGCCTTGCAATTCCACGAGCAGAAGAAGGAAGGAGAGAGATTCTCCTACGAGGTTTGTGATGGCAAGCGTTACCGCTTCCCCTGGCTGTGGTTCTCACCCTCCATTTGAAATGAAGATCATTGCACGGCCACGTGCTCTCTCTCATCTGCTTGTTAAGATCAGGCAGAGAACAATACATTAGCTTGCATCCGCCTCTTCCTGCTTGCCAAGGTCCTTGTCTTTTCTTACAAACTGATGTGAGCATCTGGGGATGGAGGAATGGGGAAAGATGTTGAAGGCGAGAGCCACAGAGCAGCTCGTCTTCCCCATCTCATCCTGATCACCGCCAACAGCAACAAGAATAGAACAAACCCTTGGGGCTGGAAAGATGGCTCAGCAGTTAAAGGGCCTGGCCGCTCTGCCAGAGGACTTGGGTTTGAGCCCCAGTGCCTACGTAGCAACTCCAGTTCCAGGCCATCTGATTCCCTCTCTGGCCTTCTCAGGCACTGCATACACATGGCACGTATTATGCATGCAGGCAAACACTTGACACATGAAGTAAATATCTTTAAACGAGAAAACAGACCCAGTGGAGCTGTATGCAGGGTGTTTCTAACTCACCTACATCAGCCTCTCTGTCTAGTAAGCTGTGGGCCCATGCCGAAAGATAGGCTAGGAATCAAAGCAAACTTCCCTTTTATTTGTAAATGTTTGAGGTTGTAGAGTCCTCATTTAATGTCAGCCCTCTTTCTGTGAAATGAATCTTTAAACCTAAGGAGAAATTCATCTCCCCCACCTATGTCTCATTTTTCATCTTTAAAAAAAAAATGAAGCTGCTATCCTGACTCTTATAAACAAGAAGTTCTAAAATATACTTTTTAAAAAAGAGTGAGGTTTTTTTTTTCTGAGCTGTGCTTCCCTGGTCATCTCAGTTCAGTTTGTGTGAAAAAAGACCTTAATCTCTGCAGCGCAGTAGTGCCTGCCCCAGGCTTCGAGGGCATCAGTCTCATTTCTGGATTCTTCTGTTGGAATCGATGGGCATGGCAGTTGGGGATCTTCACATAAGATTCCATTTCTAATTTTCCTGATGCTGCGTATTCAGCCATTTAAATCTATTTTATATTTTTGGAAGTAGTGAAGAAATCACTCACTTATGAGAAATCTCATGTCCAAAATTCAGTGAGAATTAAATATCAGGAATCACTTAAGAATGAAATTATAGACTAAATGACCCATTTCTAGAAACTTTCCCCTCTGCTCCAAATATTTCTCTGCCGTTCTGAGTTTGAGCTCTACTGCAGATAATATTTGCTGAGCTGAGTATTAACTAGATGAATCAGAGCCGCTGAGACCAAAGGCACATGAGGCCTGTGGCTAAAGGAAGCTGCATGGACCAAGCCACCTGCTCCCTAAGCCCCGATCAAAGAGACTTCTTTACCAGTCAGAAGTGAGTTCTTGCTTCTGCCTCAGTTTCCAGTTTGAAAGGCACACATTCCCATTATAAACTGGATGTAAATACAAATTCTTCCTTCATAATGCAAGCTATGCCTGTTTACTGAGTGCCTTGCGCATGGCATACGAGGAAAACGCGGTTCAGAGAGTGAGAGAGACGAAGGCCTGGTTTCTAGCTGTATAATCTATGGGATGAACCACAGTGGCTTCAGTGGCTTCCAGTTCTTTCTTTGAAATACTTCTGACCCCTCTCTCCTATATTCAATGTCCTCCTGTCTCTCTCTATATACAGAGTTTTCCCCCTTTCCCTTCCATTTTAATCTGGCTTCTGTTGCTGAGAAAAACTCAGAGCTGGCATAGGGATGTGTGAAAGCTAAGAAGAAAATAAGACCCAACCCAAGGCCGAGTGCAGCACACAACTTTCCAGGACAGTGGTGCTTAATTAACATATAATTAAGTTAGAGCTGCTATGTTCAGCTTCCTTCGTGACTAAGGTTATGAAGATGATCTGCAAATTCCTTCCTGTAGGGTCATCTGTGAGTGACAATCATTTAAACAAGTTCCTTCACTTGGGCCTTTTCCAGAAATCAGAAAGTATTTTATTGAAAGTTGGCTTGAAGGTATATGGCTGCAATCCCAGAACTGGAGAACTGGAAGTGGGAGGATGAGAAGTTAGCTGTTGTCCTTGGCTACGCAGTGAGGTCAAGGCCAGCATGGGATATGCGAGACCTTGTCTCACCCTAAAAAATATCCAAAGGAAAAAGAGATGATGGTTATAGGCTGTGACCAGGAATCGCCTTTTGCTATAAGACATATATACGGTACTTGGTACAGGCATATTCAACTGCCTTTGAAAGGCTTTTTTACCATGTGAGGCTAAGGAGATGCTCATGGGTAAGATCTCTGTGAATTCGAATCCAGCCTGGTCTACAAGAGCTAGTTCCAGGACAGCAAGAAATCCTGCTGCACAGAGAAATCCTGTCTCACAAAAAAAAAAAAAAAAAAAAAAAAAAAAAAAAAAAAAAAAAAAAAAAAAAAAAAAAAAAAAAATCATTGGTCATGGAAGCATGAAGATCTGATATCAATTCCACAGAAGCCATGCAAAAATCCAGGCATGATCACATTCACAAATACATGCCTGTAACAGCAGTATAACAGTGCTGTAGTGAGGAGAGACAGGAGGGTCTCTGGGACCTGCTGGCCACCAACCTAGTTCCAGCTTCGGTGAGAGACCCTGTCTCAAGGGAATAAAGCAGAGTGATAGGGTAAGACACCCCCTGTCATTGTCTGACTTCTACATGCATGAATAACCACACATACACACACACATATACATCATACACATGCAACACACATATGTCATTTTTTTAAATCATACATAAGTTCTTCCCTGTGAACTAATCTCAGCTGTCAATTTCTTCTCCAAGTGTAGCTCTATAAGGAATCTTAGCTGATATCAGTGACATCCTTTGTGCCAGACCCAGTTTTTCCTCTCTAAGGAGTCTGTTATGTTTACCCTTCTATGCTGGACTGTGTATTTCTCTCTACAAAAGTCAAATTAGCAGATGATTGCTTGTGCATCTGCTCAAAATAGTCTTACATGTCACGTGTTTGTTAACAAGGCTTTCCCCACCAGCCGCTTGCCTCGAGCGCTGTCCACAGCTGGCTGCTTGTAGACACGTCTGCATGATGTTGCTTTGACTGGAGCACTGCCAGGATAGCTCTTCCCTCACAGGACAAGCTGGACACAGAAGTGTTTCACACTTGGGGTTTGGTTTTGCGCTGTCTGTTGGTGGAAACAGCTACCTTCCGCATGGGGTCCAAAAGGGAAAACTGCCAATCAGCCTTAGGGATCATTGTATTGAAATATATACACCCAATATTAGAATCTGACGTGGGACAAAGTTAAGCATTTGCTCCACCGTCACCGTCCTGTGTCATATGGTGCTCCTGTGTACCGCAACAATAGTAAAAACATCATGGTGATGCCATTCACTGGTGAATGATTAGTTACTTGTTCTGTAATAGATGGAATAACTCAAGCAGAAACATTATACTCTATACTAGTTTGTTTCTTGAATATAACTCCATGTGTGTCTATTTCAAGTCCCTTTGTGTTAATTTCCTAACATGAGTGGATTGTTTTTTTTTTTATTTTTTTTTAATTTATTTATTTGTTTATTAAAGATTTCTGTCTCTTCTCCACCGCCGCCTCCCCTTTCCCTCCCCCTCCCCCAATCAAGTCCCCCTCCCTCGTCAGCCCAAAAAGCAATCAGGGTTCTCTGCCCTGTGGGAAGTCCAAGGACCACCCACCTCCATCCAGGTCTAGTAAGGTGAGCATCCACGAAACTGCCTAGGCTCCCACGAAACCAATAGGTCCAGTAGAATCAAAAACCCGTTGCCATTGTTCTTGAGGTCTCAGTAGTCCTCCTTGTCCGCTATGTTCAGCGAGACCAGTTTTGACCCAGGCTTTTTCAGACCCAGGCCAGCTGGCCTTGGTGAGTTCCTGATAGAACATCCCCATTGTCTCAGTGTATGGGTGCACCCCTCGCGGTCCTGAGTTCCTTGCTTGTGCTCTCTCTCCTTCTGCTCCTGATTTGGACCTTGAGATTTCAGTCCGGTGCTCCAATGTGGGTCTCTGTCTCTGTCTCCTTTCATCGCCTGATGAAGTTTAATATTCAGGAGGATGCCTATATGATTTTCTTTGGGTTCTCCTTCTTATTTAGCTTCTCTAAGAACCCGAATTATAGGTTCAATGTCCTTTATTTATGGCTAGAAACCAAATATGAGTGAGAACATCCCATGTTCCTCTTTTTGGGTCTGGCTTACCTCACTCAGGATGGTGTTTTCTATTTCCATCCATTTGCCTGCAAACTTCAAGAAGTCCTTGTTTTTTACTGCTGAGTAGTACTCTAATATGTATATATTCCATACTTTCTTCATCCATTCTTCAATTGAAGGGCATCTAGGTTGTTTCCAGGTTCTGGCTATTACAAACAATGCTGCTATAAACATAGTAGAGCATATACTTTTGTTGTGTGATAAGGCCTCTCTTGGGTATATTCCCAAGAGTGGTATTGCTGGGTCCATGGGTAGGTTGATCCCAAATTTCCTGAGAAACCTCCACACTGCTTTCCAGAGTGGTTGCACAAGTTTGCATTCCCACCAGCAATGGATGAGTGTACCCCTTTCTCCACAACCTCTCCAGCAAAGGCTATCATTGGTGTTTTTGATTTTCGCCATTCTGACAGGTGTAAGATGGTATCTTAAAGTTGTCTTGATTTGCATTTCCCTGATCGCTAAGGAAGTTGAGCATGACCTTAGGTGTCTTTTGGCCATTTGAACTTCTTCTGTTGAGAGATCTCTGTTCAACTCAGTGCCCCATTTTATAATTGGGTTGATTAGCCTTTTACGGTCTAGTTTCTTGAGTTCTTTATATATTTTGGAGATCAGACCTTTGTCAGTTGTGGGGTTGGTGAAGATCTTCTCCCAGTCAGTGGGTTGCCTTTCTGTCTTAGCAACAGTGTCCTTTGCTTTACAGAAGCTTCTCAGTCTCAGGAGGTCCCATTTATTCAATGAGGCCCTTACTGTCTGTGCTGCTGGGGTTATACGTAGGAAGTGGTCTCCTGTGCCCACGTGTTGTAGAGTACTTCCCACTTTCTCTTCAATCAGGTTCAGTGTGTTTGGACTGATATTGAGGTCTTTCACCCACTTGGACTTGAGTTTTGTGCATGGTGATAGATATGGGTCTATTTTCATTCTTCTACAGATTGACATCCAGTTTTGCCAGCACAATTTGTTGAAGATGCTCTCTTTTTTCCATTGTATACTTTTAGCTCCTTTATCGAAAATCAGGTGTTCATATGTTTGTGGGTTAAAGTCAGGGTCTTCTATTCGATTCCATTGGTCGACTTCTCTGTTTTTATGCCAATACCAAGCTGTTTTCAATACTGTAGCTCTGTAATAGAGTTTGAAGTCAGGGATGGTAATGCCTCCAGACGTTCCTTTATTGTATAAGATTGTTTTGGCTATCCTGGGTTTTTTGTTTTTCCATATAAAGTTGATTATTGTCTTCTCCAGATCTGTGAAGAATTTTGATGGGATTTTGATGGGGATTGCATTGAATCTATAGATTGCTTTTGGTAGAATTGCCATTTTTACTATGTTGATCCTCCCAATCCAAGAGCAAGGGAGGTCCTTCCATTTTCTGGTGTCCTCCTCTATTTCTTTCTTCAAAGACTTGAAGTTCTTGTCAAATAGATCTTTCACTTCCTTGGTCAGGGTTACCCCAAGATATTTTATGCTCTTTGTGGCTATCGTGAAAGGTGATGCTTCTGTGATTTCCCTCTCTGTTTCCTTATCCTTAGTGTATAGGAAGGCAACTGATTTTTTGGAGTTGATCTTGTATCCAGCCACGCTACTAAAGGTGTTTATCAGCTGTAGGAGTTCTTTGGTAGAATTTTTGGGGTCGCTTATGTATACTATCATGTCATCTGCAAATAACGAAAGCTTAACTTCTTCCTTTCCAATACGAATCCCCTTGATCCCCTTATGTTGTCTTATTGCTATTGCTAGAACTTCAAGCACTATATTGAAGAGGTATGGAGAGAGTGGACATCCTTGTCTTGTTCCTGATTTTAGTGGGATGGCTTTGAGTTTTTCTCCATTTAATTTAATGTTAGCTGTCGGTTTGCTGTAGATAGCTTTTATTATATTTAGGTATGACCCTTGTATCCCTATTCTCTCCAAGACCTTTATCATAAAGGGGTGTTGAATTTTGTCGAATGCTTTTTCCGCATCTAATGAAATGATCATATGGTTTTTTTCTTTCAGTCTATTTATATGGTGGATTACATTGATAGATTTGCGTATGTTGAACCAGCCCTGCATCTCTGGGATGAAGCCTACTTGATCATAATGGATAATTTTTCTGATGTGTTCTTGAATTCGGTTTGCCAGTATTTTATTGAGAATTTTTGCGTCGATATTCATGAGTGAGATAGGCCTGTAATTCTCTTTCTTGGTTGGGTCTTTGTGTGGTTTTGGTATCAGGGTAACTGTAGCTTCATAAAAGGAATTTGGCAATGACTTTTCTGTTTCTATATTGTGAAATACGTTAAGGAGTATAGGTATTAGCTCTTCTTGGAAGTTCTGGTAGAATTCTGCGTTGAACCCATCTGGTCCTGGGCTTTTTTTGGAAGGGAGATTTTTGATAACAGTTTCTAGTTCTTCGCGACTAACAGGTCTATTTAGATCATTCACCTGGTCTTGGTTTAGCTTTGGTATATGGTACTTATCTAAAAAAATGTCCATTTCTTTTGCATTTTCCAGTTTTGTGGCATACAGGCTTTTATAGTAAGATCTAATGATTCTCTGGATTTCCTCTGTGTCTGTGGTTATGTCCCCCCTTTCATTTCTGATTTTATTTATTTGCGTGTTCTCTCTCTGTTGTTTAGTTAGTTTGGATAGGGGTTTGTCGATCTTGTTGATTTTCTCCAAGAACCAACTTTTTGTTTCATTGATTCTTTGGACTGTTTTCTGTGTTTCTATTTTGTTGATTTCTGCCCTCAGTTTGATTATTTCCAGTCTTCTACTCCTTCTGGGCACCTCTGCTTCTTTTTTTTCTAAAGCTTTCAGGTGTGCCATTAAGTCCCCAATGTATGCTTTCTCTGTTTTCTTTAAGTGGGCACTTAGTGCTATGAACTTTCCTCTTAGCACTGCTTTCATCGTGTCCCATAGGTTTGAGTATGTTGTCTCTTTATTTTCATTAAATTCAAGGAAGACTTTAATTTCTTTCTTAATTTCTTCCTTGACCCAGGTGTGGTTCAGTAGTTGACTGTTCAGTTTCCATGAGTTTGTCGGCTTTCTGGGGGTAGCATAGTTGTTGCCATCTAACTTTAATCCGTGGTGATCTGATAAGACACAGGTGGACACTGATATTCTTTTGTATCTGTGGAGGTTTCCTTTGTTTCCGAGTATATGGTCAATTTTTGAGAAGGTTCCATGAGCTGCAGAGAAGAAGGTATATTCTTTCCTATTTGGGTGGAGTGTTCTGTAGATGTCTGTTAAGTCCATTTGCTTCATTACCTCCAATAATTCTCTTAATTCTCTATTAGGTTTCTGTCTGATTGACCTGTCCATTGGAGAGAGAGGTGTGTTGAAGTCTCCTACTATTAGTGTGTGTGGTTTTATGTCTGCCTTGAGTTTTAGAAATATTTCTTTTACATAAGTGGGTGCTTTTATATTAGGGGCATAGATATTCAGGATTGAGATGTCATCCTGATGAATTGTTCCTGTTATGAGTATAAAGTGTCCATCTCGATCTCTTCTGATTGATTTTAGTTTGAAGTCAGTTTTGTTGGAAATTAGTATGGCCACACCTGCTTTTTTGTTAGGACCATTTGCTTGAAAGACCTTTTCCCAACCTTTTACTCTGAGTAGATGCCTGTCTTTGTGGTTGAGATGTGTTTCTTGCAAACAGCAGAATGTTGGATCCTGTTTTCGTATCCAATCCCTTAGCCTGTGCCTTTTTATAGGTGAATTGAGACCATTAATATTAAGTGATATTAGTGACCAGTGGTTGTTTACTCCGGTTATTCTTACTGTTTTCGGTAGTAGAGTTTGTGTGTGTCCCTTCTTTGAGTTGTACTGGTGAAGGTTCGCTAGATTCCTGAGTTATTGTAGTCAGTGTTGGCAATGTTGGATTCCTTGGGTTGCGATTTTCCTTCTATTACTTTCTGTAGCGCTGGATTTGTGGCTACGTATTGTTTAAATTTGTTCTTATCCTGGAATGTCTTGTTTTCTCCATTGATAGTGAATACTAGCTTGGCTGGGTATAGAAGTTTGGGTTTGCATCCATGGTCTCTTAGTTTTTGAAGAACCTCTATCCAGGACCTTCTGGCTTTCATGGTTTCCATAGAGAAGTCAGGTGTAAGTCTGATCGGTTTACCTTTATAAGTTACTTGGCCTTTTTCCTTTGCAGCTCTTAATATTCTTTCTTTAACCTGTATATTTTGTGTTTTGATTATTATATGGCGAGGGGATGCTTTTCTTTGATCCAGTCTGTTTGGTGTTCTGTATGCTTCTTGGATATTCAAAGGAATATCTTTCTTTATGTTGGGAAAGTTTTCTTCCATAATTTTGTTAAATATATTTTCTGGGCCTTTGAGCTGTAATTCTTCCCCTTCTTCTATTCCTATTATTCTCAGGTTTGGTCTTTTTATTGTGTCCCATATTTCCTGAATGTTTTGTGATGAGAATTTGTTGGCTTTGCTGTTTTCTTTGATCAGTGCGTTTATTTTCTCTATGGTGTCTTCAGAATCTGAGATTCTTTCTTCTATTTCTTGTATTCTATTGATTATGCTTGTTTCTGTAGGCTCTGCTCGTTGACCTAGATTTTCCGTATCCAGCTGGTCCCCAGTTTGTGCTTTCTTCCTTGCTTCCATTTCAGTTTTCAATTCTTGAACTGTTTCCATTACCTGTTTGTTCATTTTTTCTTGGTTTCCCAGGGTCTCATGTACGTATTTACTCAATTCTTCAAACTTTTTGTTATACTTCTCATCCATTTCTATAAAGGTGTTTTTTACATATTGTTTAAGGGACTCTATTGCTTTCATAAAGTCGATTTTTTCCACTTCTTCTGTGTTAGGGTGTTCAAGTCCTTCTGTTGTAAGATCATTGGGTTCTGGTGCTTTCATGTTGTTTTTCAGCTTATTGGGAGAATTTTTGCCTTGGCGCCTGCCCATCTCCTCCTATTGATGATCTCTAATTGGTTTTTTAAAACCAGATCAGGTTTCCCTGCTGGCCAGAGGCTCCTCTTGCAAAATTCCCTCGTTCTGTTTCCTGGCTCCTGCCAGGGGCCAAGATCCCTCTCACCCCTCACACGGGTCTTCAGGAAAAGAACCAGGTTCCCTGTTTGCCCGGAACCTCGCCAACCAAAGGCCTACCTCTTTGATTTAATTGTCCTGGGGCGATCTGCTCTTGGTGTTGCACTGGTCCCTGTCGCCTGCGTTGTCTGCCACTGTGTCAGTACCCGCCGGTCCCAGCCGCTGCGCCAGCTACGTTGCCCGCTGTGCGCGTCCGGTTCCACATGAGTGGATTGTAATGACCCTTGGAAGTGACTTAGAAATTTTCCTTTAATCTAAAATCTAATTTACATAGGTATATGAAAAAGAAAATTACATCATTTAAAATTTAATTTCTTTGCAGGAAGTCATAATATATTGGTTGGGATACCCCATGAAGGTTACATAAGTTGGTTTAGGAGAATTCTGCCTGTGCCATGTGAGCAGAGCCTGTCTGCGTTGTGTAACCATTTAAAATGGTGGTACCTATTCATCGGCTTAGTGACCATTGATGTCACTCCAAACTCTAGATCAGTGGTTCTCCACCTTCCTGATGCTGTGACTCTTTAATACAGTTCCTCATGTTGGGGTGACCCCAACCATAACATTATTTTCATTGCTACTTCATAACTATGATTTTGCTACTGTTATTAATCATAAATATTTGATATGCAGAATATCTGATATGTGACCCCCCCAAGGGTGTCTCGACCCACAAGTTGAGAACTGCTGCTCGAGGAGTTATTTCTTATTGAGAAACTTAGAGAAAAGGAAGTTTTTACTAAGCTACATTTCCATTCCCCTTACCATAACGCAGACCAAGTTAGCACCATGGAAACATGACTTTTATTGACACGTCTCAAATATAACTGAGTTTCAGACTCTGGTCACAGTGGGGACTTCCCTGTAAGAATAAGTTCTGTGTTTGTCCGTGGAGAATAGAGCCAAGGAGTCTGTAGCATCTGCTATGTCTCTTGTGTTTCAGTCATATGTATCCATATGATTCTAAACTTTAAATGCTAAGCTAGCATTTGACTGCTCCAGTGTGTGGTGCACAACTCACTGAAGTTCCTCCCCAAACCTATAACCACACAGACTCAGCGAGTTCTCTAAGCAGTTCCAGACAAGACAGGAAACGGGGAACCCGGGGAGAGGCTCACTGCCTAAAGACAAGAGGCCTCCATATAGGTAGCCACTGAATTTCCACATACACCCTTGCTTCAGGCTGAGGTTGTGAAGATGCTGCAGAACTCCAGCTCCAGAGGATTTGATTCAGCAGCCCGTGGGCAGGATTGTATGGTTCATGTTGACAAATCTCCAGGTGGTGATGCTGAGGTCACTGGCCTTGGGACCCTGAGCTCTGTGTTGGTTAAACAGAAACAGGGTGATTAAAAACAGCTCAGGGGCTGGATGGTGGTGGTGCACGCATTTAATCCCAACACTTGAGAGGCGGAGACAGGTGGATCTCTATGAGTTTGAAGCCAGCCTGGTCTACAGAGTAAGTTCCCGAACAGGCTCCAAAGTTACAGTTAAACCCTGTCTCAAAAAAAAAAAAAAAAAAAAAAAAAAAAAAAAAAAAAAAAAAAAAAAAAAAAAAAAAAAAAACCACACACAAAACAATAACAACAACAACAAAAACCAGCTCGGGGACTGAAGAGATGGATCCACAGTGAGAATATTTACTACTCTTCCTGAGGATCCAGCTTCAGTTCCTAGTACCCACACAGCGGCTCACAGATGCCTAGATCTCTAGTTCCAGGAGATCCAGCACTCTCTTCTGGCCTCCCCAGATATCAGGCACATACATGGTGAGCACACATACATGCAAACAAATGTTTGCACACATAAACTACAATTTAAAAAGAGAACAGGGAAAGGTAACAGCTTAGAAGCTTTTTGCCCTACCTCTCCCTGCACCACCCTCAAGCAGCCAACTTTCTGTTCACTGAGTCTTGGTTCAAGATGTTTGGGTGGAATTTGTGACAAGACACAACAGTGTAATCAAATGCTTGTATTTAAAATAATAGTTCTAAAAGAGGTCAAGACCATGATGGGGACACCCACTGAAACAGTCTACCTGAGCTAATGGGAGCTTACCACCAGTCGGGCTGGGAAAGGAACAAACATAGGACCAAACTAGTTCCCCTGAATGTGGCTGACAGCTGCATGACTGGGGCAGACGGAGGGACCACTGGCAGTGGCACCAGGATTTATCCCTACTGTATGCACTGGCTTTTTGGGAACTCATTCTCTGGATAGATATCTTGCTCAACCTAGATATAATAGGCAAGGCCTTAGACCTTCCCCCAAAAATGTGCCTTACCCTCTCTGAGGAGTAGATGGGGATGGGGTGGGGGGGTAAGTAGATGGAGCGGAAGAGGGGAGGGAGTGAGAACTTGGATTGGTATATATAATGAAAAAAGATAGTTTGTTTTCTTTTAAAAAATATAAAATTAACAAGAATTCAATTACGAAAATCAAAGTAAAATAGTAACTCTAAAATATAGGTAACTATTGTGAAGCCATATACAAAACTCCAGCATTTCTTAAAAACATTACATAGACTTTTCATTTATATATTATGCATTGTTTTACTTAAAAGTAGCATTTACATTTTTTAATTTATAATTTAAAGATGCTAAGCTATATATTCAACTCTCCAGGTGATATAATTGATATTGACTTTCTAAGAATTTTGTGTTTGTCCATGCAGAATATATTATGTTATATAGTTCTCCCTGGATATACATAGAAATGTCACTTAATAATAAATTAATGAGGATCAATATACTGTTTTTATCACTTTTCAGTAACTATAAATAAATTTCAAATAAATTAAATTATAAAGCATATATCAGGCAGCTCAATAATAAAACAGACTATTCAATTAATTATAACTTACTTTCAGTTCTAAAATTGTCTCCCAAAGCAATTTCAAAACTTGGGAAATTAAAAGGTTTAATTATCCATTATGCCTACTTGGAGTTATTGTACCTGCAGGGTGCAGGGCTTGGGGTAGGAAACAAAACAATCTGTCATTGTCTTTGGCCTCAAGAAGTCTGCAAAGAACAAGTGCTCATAAGCCAGCAATTAAAACTCAGGCTACCTTCTGCACTTCAAACAGTGGCTCTCCACCTGTGGGCTGCGACTCCTTTGGGGATTTGCATGAAGATAGCCTGAATATCAGATATTTACTTTACGATTCATAAAGGTAGCAAAATTACAGTTATAAAGTAGCAATGAAATAAATTTGTTTGGGGGGTCATCACAAAATGGGGAGCTGTATTAGAGGGCCCCAGCAATAGGAAGGTTGAGCATCACTGGTCCAGAAAAAGACACATTCAGAAGCTCGGCCCCCATGCTACCTGGGCCACTTTAAGCATCTCCTCCCATCTCTTCCCTTCAAGCTTGACCCGTTATCACATGGCTCAGAGCCCTATAGACCTTACCAGGCACCAGAGATACAGGAGTGCTAAGATGGCCACACTTGAAAAAAATGTTGGGTTTATTCAGGAAGTCAAAATAAGAAGAGATAAGGAGTCTGAGGGAAGAGCAACAACTCTTTCTAATCCGGAAAATGTCCTTCAAAAGGAAGTTTGAATGCTGTATTGTATTCTACAGGAAACTCAAACTTCTAGCATTTCATCGTGTGGCTTTAACTCAAAGGTGAGGTGGCACTCAGCTAAAGTCAGAGTACACAATCAGTTATTAGTTTTGTAGCAACAAGGAGAAGTGAACGTCGGACATGCCTGCCTTCGTTTGCAGATATTGTCTGGTTTCTTTCTCCTCCTAGGCATCTCTGTAATTGGGCTTTTGAAATTTGATTTAATAGAAAATTAAGAGAACAATGAGCTAGAAGAGCAAGCTGAACTTGACGTGATTTAACAAATATAATTGAGTCCAGAGCAACTCCCACATACAGTCTGGTTCAACAGCTGCGCTTGTGAAAGTAAAGTAACTGGGAGATGCTAAGGGTCCTGTGCTCCCGCCCATGTCGGAATGAGATGCAGTACCCAGGTAGGGACTGCTTGTTAACCTTGCCTCCCAGAGCTCTGGCAGCCTGCAGGGTCACCCACATTCTGTCAATTCTCTTTTTAAACTAGCATCTCTCAAGAAACACACATGCCACAGCCAGGACAGACAGATGCTCTATTCTGCCTTCTACAATAATTCACACCATTATTTCATCACCTTCGATTGTTTCTAGCTGCCCTGACATACCATAAACCAATGTAAGCAGCAGTAAAAAAAATAGTATATTCTTGTCACCTTTATTGTGTTTATTTTTTATGTCCATGCAAATGAAAGCACAGCTTCTACCTTAAAGCAGTGGTTCTTAGCCTGTGAGTCACGACCCCTTCACCAGGATCTCATATCAGATATCCTGCATATCAGATAGCTACATTATAATTCATAACAGTAGCAAAATTATAGTTTATGAAATAGCAATAAAAATAAATTTATGGTTGGGGATCACCACAACTTGAGGAACTGTATTAAAGGGTCACAGCATTAGGAAGGTTGAGGCCCACTGCCTTCAAAGGAAGAAGAGATAATTTATTCTAGAGCAAAGTGGAGTGATCATGGTGCAGAAATATGGATTTAGGTTACCCCAAATTCCATGTTCCTACCTGGAAGCAGTTTCATGAAGTTGGGTAGTTATACCAGAAAAGAAAGTCAAAAGGCAAGGCAAGTGTATATAAGAGAGATGGTTACAGCAAGATGCTGGAAGGTTTTCTGTAGAGCTCACATGATGACATTCTTAGCTTACCGGTTGGGGGAAGCCAGTGGCCTGCTAAGTTTAACAGATTCCAAAAGGGTTTTATCTATTAGACACAGGATGTTAGTTCTGACACAAAGATGGGTACAGATTGACTGTCCAGGGGGCAAAAGCTAGCTCAGATATGATAATTAGCATCTGGACTTACAACATTCCAATCGCTCCACATCACGGAAGTCCTAACCAAATAATCAGTGTGTGCAGACACAGATTTCCTTCAGGAATTTTTGTTGCCAGCTGACAGCTAATCAGTAGACATACTTAGGGAGTGGTGAGTTTTGATGCCTGTATACACTGTAGTGATCAAGTTGCAATACTAAGCACAGTATGGTGAACATTGGTCATTTCATTTCTCTATGAATAGCACAGGCAACTGCTGTCCTTCGGTATTGTTCTGAATAGTGTCGTGCAACACTAAAAATTAGTGCTACTATCTAATCATTATAGTGACCCATTGACTGACTCAGCCCTCCCTTCTCCCCTTTCTCTAAACTTCAGTTCTTCCCAGTCTTCTTTTCCCCTGCTAGTCATAGTAGCCCTCAGACATGCCATGTATACAATTCGTGGAGGGTTCTGCCCATCACTCAATGTTCAGTTTGACAACTATAATGCTGCAATAGAAGTAGACAATGGGTAGAAACTAAGGGAGCCTGGGCAAAATGACTGTGGGTAGAGAATAAAATCTAGGCAGATCATGACCTGTTTTCTTCTGCCCCTGACTCATTCTGGGTCTGCACAGCCCACAGCTAGTCCACAGCTGCAGGTGGGAAGTTCTAGGCCCCTTCCAGCCAAATTCTCTGGAGGCGTGTGCTTTGCAATAGCATTTTCAGATAGGAATCGCTTCAGATAACAAATGTCTTAATTTTTTCCCCAGCCTGATCACAGTTCCCTTCCCCAGTCCCCTCCTCCCAGCCTCCCCTCTTCCTGCCCCATCCACCTCTTCTCCTTCCTCTTCAGAAAAGTGCAGGCTATCCCATGGTGCCATGATTCCATAGTTATCATCCATCCATGGCATATCAAGTTACAATAAGACTAGGTACCTCCTCCCCTACTACCTCCCCTATTCCTAGATGAGGCAACCCAATAGGAAGAAAGGATTCCAAAAGCAGATAACAGCATCAGAGACAGCCCCTGCTCCCTCTGTTAAAAGTCCCACAAGAAGACCAAGCTACACAATAGTAGTATATGTGGAGAGGGCCTAAGTCATTCCCATGCAAGTTGGATGTTCAATCTCTATGAGCCCCTATGAACCCACGTTAGTTAATTCTGTGGGGTTCCTTGTATCCCTGATCCCTCTGTCTCCCATAATCCCTTCTTCCACAGGATTCCCCGAGATCTGCCTAGTGTTTGGCTGTGGGTTTCTGATTCTGTTTACATCACTCAGTAGATAAAAGCCTCTCTGATGACATCTGGGCTAGGTGACAACAAGTAAGGGGCGTCTTGTTGATCTCCTTGCAGCTCCAACAGCACAATACTTTAACTGAGCCTTGGGTTTCCCGCCTGTAATAAAACGAATTTGGACTATGTTTTTTTAAAAAAAAAAAAAAAACTATGATTAGAAGCTCTAGCACCTTGCTATCCACCCACAAAGCTGAGGGGCTGTAGGGGCAGTGTGTGTGGTGTAGAAGGAAGGGAAGTAATGTCATACCGAGAGGGAAGACTGTTGGATAGTTCTGATAGGGATGTACTCAATGTTGAACATAACAGAAAAGTGGAAATAGACCCAGAATGTGCTATTTGTTCACCAACTCAAAACTATAAAGAAAAAACAGTGAAACATTTCCCCTCCAGCTGTCAAAGCTGAAGAAAGCGCCTTACTATATCTGAAGGCATTAGTTGATCTGAATTATAATAATGGTGGGTTCTACTGCATACACTGTCTAGTTAGGATCTGTGGACAGCCACTGAAGCCCTTCAGCTTTCGGAAACTATTTCTTCACAGTGACTGACATGTCCAGCCCATTATGCGTGCCCTTCTGGGCGGGAGAAGGAGCATGTGGCAGTGTGCCTCTGCCTATGATCATGCGAGCTCTTGAGGGGGCCTCCCCAGAAAGAAACAGGAATAATTCTCAGAACAGCAGCAGCATTGGGGCTGCAGCATCTGTGATTAAGTATTTACAGTACAGACCACATCTCTTATTCCTGACAGCATACCACAATGTCCAATGGGATGCCATCACTCTCTAAGGAGATTGCCCTAATGCCGGGTTCTCCATGGAATTTTCACCCATTTCCTTGTTGTATTTTTGGCTGAACTAGGCCTCGTAGAGTAAATAGGCTCTGAAAAGTAGAACATTTGGAGAGAATCAGCCTTTTTAAAACAAAGAACCAGAGCCAGAAAAGATTGTGAGAAATTGCTGGAAGCCCTTCCTTGTTGAGAGCCAGCTCGAGGGGTTCAGCAAATGCTGAGTCAAACTGGAGTTTATTGAATCAGCTCCAGAAATAACACATTAGGGTATGGAAAGAGAAATCAGAAAAAAAAAGTATAACTTGTAAATTAGATGAGAAAAATGCTAAGTCGGGAACTCGAGAGGACAAGCGAGGTAGAGATGTTCAGAGACATAATTGGTCATATCTCAGTAGCCAAGTATAAATGGGAGAAGAATATAGAAGTCAAACATGACATCTGCATTTTGCCAAATCAGAGAAAACAAGAAGTAAATTAACCAGAAAAGATAATGAGTTCCGTATTTATCTTCTCTGATGGAGGTACACGTGGATCCTCAGAAGGAAAACTAGACAAGATGTCCAGGCATGCTGCTGAGGATGCAGAGAAGAGAATGGGGGTCGTTAGCACAGGAGTGGTAGCTGAGGCTATAGGCTTGAGTGTGGTTGCTCAGGGGAAAGCAGAAGGCAGAATAGGAAGGGAAAATGGTGGGAGACTAATAGTTAAAAGGTACACAGAGGACTGGAAGTCAATAGTGAAAAGGACAAACCATGGGAAACCAGACAAGCAAGAAAATAAGGCTTCAGAGGTAAACAGCAGTATGAACAGAGGTTGACCAGGATGGATAAGGTCATCAGATTGACAGTAAGGGGTCATGGTGACCTGTATTGTACAGTACAGTGGAGTGTCCTGACCAGAAGCTGCGCTGCTGAGGACCGATAGATGTCTCAAAAATGCAAATATGGCGAGCATTTTCAGGCTCATGGTGGGAACAGTTCAGAGGTCAAGGAGAGGAATGAGAGCAGCCAGATATTGGTGAGAAGATTCGTTCAAATAAATTTGTATTTTTCTTCCTTTATTCTACTTTTTTGTATGGGGATTATCATCAGAGTACATTCATAGAGCAGGGAAGTAAAATCAATACAATAGAGTGATTCCATATGAAGCAAGAAGAGGGGTTAAAGGAACAAGGTCCAGAGGGAGGGAACAAGAACAGTGTGCTTCTAGGAAATGAGACTTCAGTTTTCATGGAAATGGTGATAGACCTTGCCTTAGCAAAAGATGTAAATAAAGCCACTAAAAGGTCCAAAAAGGGCTTAATGCTGACATATTAAGGGATTTGATGCAAAAATTATTAAGGGTTTTAATTATAAAATACTAAAGATGTTAACTACTAGACAATCATGTCCTCATTTTCTGCTGAGATGAGAGGCAGACAACACGGCCTTCCCTCCTCAGCTGTACTTCTCTGTCGATGGGTAGTTAAGGGCACCCTAATAACCGACACAGGGCTCTGAACACAAACAAAGCAGTGCAGCCTAGAGGCCTGTGGGAAAGAAAGGAAATGGCAGCAATGCACTGTGGGAAGTAAATGGGACATCCAAGAGCTTTAGTTCTCCCATGACATCTAGTTACAGGTGACTTGAATGAGCACCAGAAGCATTTCAGTGTCCGTTTGCAGCCTTCTGGTCGGAACGCTGGCAGGACATTCATGATCAGTTAACTGCCCATGCTTTAAAGAGGGTAAAAGAGCATATATTCTGATTAGATCCACAGAGAGGATCAGTGCTAGAAAGAAAAAGCAGAAATGCATGCAGAGTTGGTGTGGTGACTGAATTCTGAACCAATGTCAGAGTGTAATTTGACATGGTCTGGCAAGTAGTCAGGTATTTGAAATCAAGAGTAACTTGATAAGTCAGAATTTGTTGTTGCTGATGAATAAGAAATTTGATTTCAAAGCAAAAGTATATTATTAATTGTAAATGCATCCATAAAGAGTCACACTGGCCTTCTGGATGATTCATTCCTGTGATGGTTCTGTGTATCATTTTCAGTCCCTTTTCCAGGTATTTGGTACATGCAAGTCTTACACGACCCTGGAAAAGAGACACTGACTTGCACAGTAAGCTAAAGTTCTATAGAAAAGACAATAAAAAAAGTTTTGAATCACAGTAATAGGAGAAAGCAGAGTTGGTGTAAATGCTAGAGCTATTGACTAGCTCTGGGAAGGAATGTTTGCAAAAGGAAGTGAGAAATGACTTGTATTTTAAAGAAAAAAAATAAAAGGCCAGATGTGGTGGTCCATGGCTTTAATCTCAACATTTTGGATTCAAATATGAATTCAAGGCTGGCCAGGTCTACATAGCAAGTTTCAGGACATGTAAAGAGAGACCAAGCTATATAAAGAGACCCTATCTCAAAAGAAAAAAAAAAAGGAAAAGGAAAAGGAAGGGAAGCGAGAGAGAGAGAGAGAGAGAGAGAGAGAGAGAGAGAGTGTGTGTGTGTGTGTGTGTGTGTGTGTGTGTGTGTGTGTGTGTCTAGGGGAAAGAATGTAATGAAGGCCTGCCTACTAACAATCTTCTTCATAAGACTTTTTTCAATTGTGTGTATGTGTCTATGTGTGTGTGAGTACAGTGCCCACAGAAGCAATAAGAGGGCACCAGATCAACTGAACCTTGAGACCTTGTGTTATAGGCACCTGTGAGGTGAGGATGTTGGTGCTCAGAACCAGACTCTGGTCCTCTAAGAGAATAGGAAGTCTTCTTAACTGTTAAATCATCTTTCCAAGCCCCTGCTAGCAATCTTAGATGCATTCATCTCATGATCATGTCTCAGTGCTATTGAATACCGCAGTGATGTACAATGTCAGTTATTATCTACTTACGACTAGAGATTATTCTGCACATTAGGGCCAGGTTTTACCAGGCTAGATTTGGAAATTCCTCAGTCTTCTTATACAGTACGTATAAAATATGTCTCAGTAGCTCTAATATAAATTTAGAACTTCATAAATTGCTTTTTAGTACACTCCCCTTTGCATAGAAGCTTAATTTACATAACCAGCTAATTAAACTCCTCAACTACATATGCGAATTTAGTTTCTAATTTATTGATTTATTTTCAGTATTCTTTTAGGACTGTTTTAAACTTCCAACAATAATCTTAAATAATAATAAAAATCAAGTTTGCTTTCATTATTTTACCACTCATATAAGCATGCTAATGTGGAAGGATTTATGAAAATATTACATACCTTTTTAACTTTCCACAGTAGCCAATCATTTTAAAAAAATAAGCTATTGGTAATTTAGGCAATGGGTTCTTAAACACAAGTATATCATTTCTTAAAACTGTAGAACATTTATAAGAATGAGAATTTTTCCTAATTTTTGCATCTTAAAAAATGCAGAACGTAAGGCTAAAGAGCCAGAAGTAAAGCACACTTGCTTCTCACCCAAGATGACCCAAGGTTGGTTCCCAGCACTCACATTAGGCAGTTCACAATAACCTGCAACTCCAACTCCATCTCTAATGACCACAGTGGGCACCTAAAACTGTCATGGACATATGGGTATGTGTGCATATGGGTATGTGTGCACACACATGCACATACGTGTACACTCATACACACACTAAAAAAATCTACAAAATGCGGAATAGTAATTTTGTTACTTATTATTAGATCAATACATTTATATTCATATTTCTAACATTACAAGAAACGTTTATATATTGTAAAGAACCACACTGGCCTCAGCATTGCTTTACTTGTTTTGGTGGTGTTATTTAGATTGGATAATAATGGAAAATAAAAATTTTCTTTTAGGCTTATTTTATTTCCTTAGTCTTGTCACATGGAAGAAGCTTTTATACATTCTTATGTAAAAACACGTTTATGAAAAAAACTCAGTGTCATTTATTGTTTAAATTGCTGTAGTCTGACAGTTTTGATTTTTATATACTAACCAATTATGTGATAAGGAAATGTCTGTTCACAAATACCTAAAGCAAATGAGTGGGAAAATGTCCTAATTTCTTCTGAGTGGCCCAGGAAACCATTTGGTATGGCTTTCAAAGTATTGCCTTAACAGCTGAGTAAAACTACCTCAATATACATGTCACACTGATAAGAAAGCAAACATACATTTTAATAAGCAGGCCCACCCTGTCTTTTGATACAAAGTCATTTTCTTAGATGCAGTGAACGGGTGTGTGGGAGCTGCCCTCATTGTGTTCCTAGGAATGTGGAGCCTAGGGGGGAAAAAAACAAATAGGAGGATTTTTCTCCCTACAGCTTTATCCAAATGAGGCCAGGAAAGGTTAGTGCTAAGGCCACTGTAAAAAAAAAAACAGAGGGGAAACATCCAGCCCCCATGTTTCCCTGTGGCTGGAGGGGCAGTCTACCTGTGTCTCCTTTGTTGAAGGTCAGGAAGTTAGAAGAGCTTAGACTGAGTTTAAACAGGAATCCATGCAGAGTAACTTTGGTTCTGCAGAGGGGAAGAAACCAATAGTCCTGTTGGCTTTGATAGGATAGGGAAAGTCTAATGCAACAGATGCATATTTAGGTTTGAGTTTCACGATGTTATATTTGGTCGTGTCCACACAATCCAGAGCTACCCACATACAGAGGCAAGTAAAGAATATTTTTTACAGGGCTAGGGAGATAATTGGTGGGTGAAGTATAAGAATGAGCGCCTGGGTTCAGGTCCCCAGCATCCATGTTAAAAGCTGGGTGTGCTTCTATGATCTCAGCCCTGGGGAGCTGGAAACAGAAGGCTCACTGGGGCTCACTGCCAGACACTCTAGCCAACTGCTGAGATCCAAATCCCATCAGAGACCATGTCTCAGAAAATGAGGTAGAGAATAATTGAAGATTATCAAGCTCTAGGCTCTACACAAATATGTATTCTGTATGCACAGCCTCTCACACATGTGCACATGGACACACACACACACACACACATTCTTGCTAGCTGTTTCTTAGTTTTAAAAAATACCCTTGGAGTATTGCGAGTTATCACGTTCTGAGGCATATTCTGGTATGCTTACAGGGACACATCTTTGGATAAGATCTAGGAGTTTATGTTACTAGCAGACCTCACATTCATTTGATACACTTCCTAAATCTTTGGTTTATATGTCATGAATTTATTTGTTTCACTTCAAGAAACTGGCTCCATTCCAGCCTCTTTTCATTAGAACACCAGTTTGTCAAAGAACTACACACAGTAATGAGAGGAAACTTAATTTCTGAAGGCTCAAAGGAAGGAAGGTTGACATTTCAATTTCAGAGACCGTGACACATTATCCCCTCCATGACTTTATCTCTGCTTTACGGTGTACATCTGTCAGAAGGTTTTGTTTACAATTCAACTCTACTTTTAATGTGTAAAAACACAAACAATGGGATAAACTTCTCTGGATGACAAATTCCATGTTGATCCTTTGCTGTCATTGCAAAAATGAATTCTTAAAACAAACAAACAAAAAAAGTGCAAATCTCACTCTGGGTTTCTCAGGATACCCTGAGAGAAAAGTCAGACCAATGATCTCCAAAGAAACACAAGGGCTTGGGGAATTGGCTTGTCCTATGGCCTGAAATTCTAAAGTTGAAAAAACACACACAAACACCCCAGTAATATCTGGAGCAACACAGATTTAAATCCCTCAAGTCTGAAATGCAAAATGCTCTAATATTGGAGGGTTTTTGTTTTTCTGGGTTTTTTTTTTTTTTGGTTTTACATTTGAAGCTTCTCAGATTTCAGGGGTTTAAATAACAACTGTGTTTTAGCAAACTCTAGGCAAAGACTCCAAAATCTTCTGAAAGATTTCTAGTCCCTGGTTTTTCAGATTTAAGATACTCGGCCTATCCTCAAAAGTTAACTTTTTAATTCAATGTTATTTTAACACACCTATTTATTTACAGCTGTATTAAAGACTGAAATGTATTCTGAATCAAAGTATATTTTCAACTAGTGTATTACAAAGTATGAAATTATCATGTTCGGGGGAATATTCTTGCCATGCTTTGCATCCCATCATGGTAACCAAGAACAGCTTTGCCCTCTAGCTCCTACTGCATTCAGCATGCCATGTGAAGCAATCAATATTCTCGTCTATGAGAATCCTTCCTGGTTTCTTCAGTTGCCTAAGCTTTTGCATTTTAAAGACAAAAAAATGGGGAGAGAAAGGTATGTCTCCATCGTGTTTGGAGGTACCATATTGCAAGCAGAATGCTTCTAAGAGAAGTAGACATGAGCTTCTTAAAACTCCCAAGTGATGTTGTTTATGGTCTCTCTGCAGCTAGACCCTGAAGCCAGCACCATTCTAAAAGAACTTCAAATTAAACTCAACGGGGTTCTGGATGAGCTTAGCGTCACCTACGGAGAAAGGTAAGCAGCCTAGTTAGTTGGCTAACTATATCAGGGTTCATTTATAACGATCACTCATTTTGAATCAAGAGCTGGTTTCAAAGCCTCACCTTCTCTGAAGTCTTCCTTGACCCCAGGATCCAAGAGCAATGCCTTGCTGAAAGATGTCTGTGCATCCTTCGCTTTAGTGGTCCTTATAACACCGAGTCCTAGGTTTGATGTACTCATTTACTTCCCCTGCTTTTCTCTAAGGGCAGAAACCTGAGCTCATAAGCATTTGCAAAGAGAGTGTGCACTAGCAAGCAGGGATTTGTGGAAACGATGGCGAGATGGAGGGAACGTGAACGCTTATGTAAGAAGCGTACATTCTGCTCAAGCCTTGCATGTCACTGTACTTGCGCCTCAGAAGAGCAATACCCAGCTCCTTACCTGATTGCATCATCACTACTTAGGGTTCATGACCCCAACTACCTCATGCGCAAGAGTTTAGAAACTATGAGAAACTTAAGGGCCTCTATATTTTTAAAAGTCAACTTGCCTCATCTGTGGTATGTTTCTAAAGAATGAGAACTTACCTAAATGAACTTTATTCTACCCCTGAATGAGAGAGCAATCATTTTACTAGCAATTATCAAAACAGGTATAAATTAGATATATCTTTGAAGAGGTTCATTAATTTCTTATAAAATTTGTTTAAATATTAGTTCAATAAATGTTGGTTTATCAGTTTAAACTATGTGTTCACTTTCCCACTGTAGCTATAAAGTTATCTTTAGGGCAAAAGCTTCCTGCTTGGATAGTCTTCATCTTCTATTGGGTTCCAGAAAGACAAATGATTTGTAAGCATTTAATGATTCCTCAGGCCAGATTTAACGAGAAAGACGGAAGGGACTCTGCTGGCCCCATATTTCTCAGACATCAAGATGAAGAAGCACAGAGAGCTCCAGGCTGAGAGTCCTCTTGATTCCGAGGCATGTTCTCAGGTTCTGCAAGCTCAGTAGTGTTGTCTTGATGGACAACGCTATCTCCACAGCTCAGACACAGGGCTGGGGCACCCTGGCTCTGTGGAGCTAAGGATGTTTGTCTTCCCTCTGCTCTGCACTGAGCTCAGCACATTGCCTTTGTGCTGTGTTGCTAGTGACCTTCACAAGCCTGTGGATTCAGCCTGACTAGGAATCAGAGATGGAGGTTCTCTCTGCCCTGAGTCTGAACAGCAGGAGTTGTTTCAGAGATGTGGGCCTCAGTAGCTCTCCCTTGAGGAGACAGTGATGGGGCTTTAGCTCAGCCCTCTCGGGCTTAATGTTAAATGTTAAAGAAAAATGTTATAGAAAAAAAATGCAAAGAAAAAAAAGAGGTTGCCTTCAGCTACAAAAGGCATCAAGAAATTATTTAGCAAAGTTAGAGGAAGGAAAAAGGAGTCTAATAAAGCAAGACCAGCTCATAACTTTATGGAAAATAAGGTAGCTAAACGGAGCAGAAACCAATGCTTGACTCTTACATTTGCTTCTGTAAGTTGTCTAAATCCTCTTGATGAGGAATATTTGAATTTGTGTTTTAAGAGAGCAGAAAGCTGAATATATTAGCAAGATTTATCATCCCATTGGTGCTCCGAAGACTAAATTATGTACACAAGACTTGGAAAAATCAAGACAAACTTTGGTTATGAAGGAAAGATGGGTACTACCAGGGCTCTAGAAGTACATTATTTTTATAAGATTAAGGAAAGTTGTACTCAAGTTTATAAGAAAACCCCAGGGAAGGCGAGCTGGAAATTGCAGCAGTTGTCTGGAGGAGGAAGAAGAAGCATGGAAGTCAGCCATGTGGTGGGAAGCATGAGGAACCCCGAAGTGTTAGGGGAAATGTGCTTAGAGCAGGGAAGGAAGAAGAAAGGGAATGGTTGCTCTTTTCTGGGTAATTCAGGAAACAGACTCAAAAACCTGTAGTTGCATTGCTGCAGCCCAGCAAGCTACTGTGTGGGGCTATGCTGGAAAGGAAATTAATCCAGCAGTTATTCCTCCTGTCTCTTCAGCAAGGCTTAAAGTGAGCTCACCTTCCTCAGGGGTGGTCTCACCTCCCTGATATGATCCTTTAAGGCAAGTCACTGACCCTGCACAACTGGAATGTTAGATCTCCACCCAGGCTGGAAATTTCTTCCTCTCGACCAGAATAAAATGGTTTTTTCTTTAGTGTCTTTACGGCTACTGTAATAGCACAGAATATCATTTATTTTTATCCTACATACCAAAACTCACAGTTGCCCGGGACCCAATCTTTCATTATTTTTAAAATATCACATCAAATTGAGTTCCGTTAAGGTCATTTATGTTCTTGAAGAAAACAGGCTACCCATCATGCCTGCCTTGTAAGAAGAATAATTATTTTAGGCCGTTGCTATGATACGTCACACACAGGTGGGTGGGAAGTCCATGGCAAGCAGCATGATCATGTCACAAAGTCAATCTGAAGAACTACGTGAGCCTGCTCCTTTTCCCCCCTCAGCAACTGAGGCTGGAGCCTTACAAATGAGGGAAGAATTCGCTCCAGGAGCCAACCGCATCTCAGGTCATTAAAAGTCTCAGCCCTTCCTTAGTACTTTTGATTGTTAGGTTGGCTTTGTGATCATGTCAGGGTGGAGGCAAACCCCAACCTGAAGGCTTTCATGGATTCCTAGCCAGCTTCCAGTTCACCTGCCTCCTTCACAGACCAAGTGATTTCATGTTAGTGGTAAATTAAAGATGGTCTAAGAGGTTCCAAACTTGTGCCCCTTAAATTTCTGCTTTCCCACACATTGTTCACTTAATTTGGGTTCAGTCCTTTTCTTTCCTGGATCCGTTAGTGCCGGAAGCTGGCAAGATTAGGTATAAATAATTCAAGGCTGTTTCTTAGGAACTCTTAGGGGAGTGTTTGGTTCCTTGGGTGCCCGAGGAGACCGCTGTCATTATTCCCTTGTTCTATTTTTAGTCAAGCAGGTGAATAATGTCCTTTCCAAACAAAACGGAATAGATAAAGAAAAGACCTCGTAGGTGAATTCACTAAGAATGGATCCAGAGGGGTTTTCTGGTGAAATTGTGGTTTGGTTTATGCTAGGCTCATGCAAAAGTTGAATGTCTTTGTACATATCATCAGCACTATGATATGTACATGGCTTCCTTCAGACGCCTAATCTCACAACTTGGCCGCTGACTAAGTGCACAGTCTAAATCTGCTCAGGAGCGTGCTTCTCACACATTGGAAACATAAATTCTGTGGGCTTTGCTCAGTCTATCCCTTACCTCAGTTTACTGGCTTGAGAATGGGGACAAGAAAAAGGTAACTACTTAAGAGGTGGCTACAGCCAGGACGATCATTGGAGCGGTTGTGGTCAGTCAATCAAGTAGGGGTTTCTAACATTGCTTGTATTCTATCATGGTCACCTCAAATATCTGTGACGATCCCCCTATTAAATACACACATTGCCTCAAAGGTCCATACCTGCTCTGTGTCTTCCACCAACAACAGATCTAGCCACGTAGAATTGGTGAGGGTTTTGAAATGATCAAGATGAGAGGCTGGAGGAGGTCATCCAATGTAATATAAACAGGTACTGAAGGAGCCACAGTCCTAGGGACCAGGAGCCAAATGCAGATGTCAACTACAGAATGGCGTCATGAATAGTAAAAAAGCCCAGAGAGAAGCCTGGACCCAAAGACAGACAAGGACTAACACAATGGTGGATATAGACCCTGACCTTGAGATATTTAGAATTACAAATAAGTGTTTATAAACCCACTCTTAGGAGGCCACAAAAAGAAAATATGCCCAAATTATCTACCGAAAGCTATCTTTAGTAAAACCAAAACTTTAAAAACATATACTTCATAGTCAAATAGCTAAGACATTTCCACATTGTTAAAATGAAGGAAAGGTCTCATGTGTTATGGGGACAAGTAGTCCCTTTTTTGTTCATTTGTGTGTTCTGAACACTTGGAACCATGATTGGCACATAGTATGCATTTATTATTTGTAAATATGTGTGTGTGTAAAAAATACATGTATTCCGTTTAACTCAGACAGCAAGCAAAATAGAGCAAAGCTACAAACCTCTATGATGCATCTGTAATCTTTCAGATAACATCCTGGGATATCACTGTGTGGGGGAGACTGGCTTGATTTTGATTCTGAGGTCAAGCCTCCCCACCCGCCCTCCTCATTATCAGCCAGTAATTGAGCATTTCCCAGGCTTTTATCTCCAACGTGGTTTTCCACACCTCAATGCATCTGTATTCTAATTATCCCTCTTGTTAGAAGCATCTTGGTCATGAATGCCAAGCTTATCAACCATTTTAAATTCCCCCTCACACTCTCAGGTGGAGACCACCAGCATTCATACCAGAGATAACAGAGAATGAACAGAAACTACAGTATGAGGCTGACTCTTCGGGCTCTTTAAATCTGAGTGATGAGACAAGAGGCAAGCGGAAGGAAGCACTCCAGGGGGACATTCAACCAATCCTTGCTTCTTAATAGCTCTGTTGTGGTGTCATTGATATATAAAACCTGTGTACATTCAAGGCACACAACTTGGTGTTTCTGGATATGTAGAATTATGAAGGCATCACCACCTTCTACCCAATTCATATATCTGTCACATCTTCAGGGCTGTCATTTGTTTGTGTCAAGAAAACCTAATTTAAGATCTATCCTCATATTTTTGTCTGTATAATACAGCATTTTAAACTATTGTCCCAATGTTTCCTGAACCAACTGTTTTGTCCCAGGCATAGTAGTTTCTGCCACCGTGTATGGATAGGTTCTTGCTCTGTAAGGATTTATATTTAATAAGGATAATAGGCAATAAACAGATCACTGAGTACACACTATGCGTATGCACAAAGATCAAGTAATGTGCAATACAATTTAAAATATGCACAGTGATTAGGGACTGGAGACTCAAAGGGTTGTGACTTCAGTTTGAGTGTTCAGGGAAGGATACTGCAGAGATGACAGCTGGGGCATGCCTCGGACAAATGAAACACCAGGGAGGCCATCAGAATTTCCATGGAAAAAGGACTCTAACAGTGACCATAGGATTTTCAGGGTGAAGTCAGACCCAGGAGTTAACAAAAGCTCCAGGGATGCTCTTATGCCTGGACAGCCACAAAGATCAGAGAAGAGTGGTAAGCAGTGATTCCCTGAAGTCACCCACACGCCCCTCTAGTCCATTGCCATCCTTGAAATGGTTTCAGATTTTTCTCTAGCTGGCTTTGGAGGCTACTGAAACCTTGTAACATGGGCGGCAGACCTGGTCTCTGCTGTAAAATGACCTGTCAAGACTTGGACAGTGATGGTTATGAAGGCAGGTGATAGGTTGGTAAAATGAGCACATTTGGGAGCTTGTAAGTCCTCAGATTTAAGGGCACTCTGTGCAAGTTTGTGGTTGTTCAGGTGTTGTCCTAAGGAACCCAGACGTCCACATGAACAGGGTACACAAACACACAGCTTAATGACATGGTATGGAGTCCAGGGTGTAAACCAGGGCTACCCATGTGGGTTTGAAACCAGACACAATCATCAAGAAAGGGGCTCTTGGGCCAAAGAGCAAGTCTCTGAGAATCACAATACATGATATCTAAATAGAACAGAGTTCAATTTTAATCCCACATAAATAGTGAGTCATTTTTAATACAATTTAATCCCAAACCATAGAATGAATACATTTACACCAAAATCATTACTATCTGAAATTAGTGGGCATTTTGTGTTTTCCTTTTATGACTGTGAGAACCCTAGATAGTAATAATCAGCCCACTGGAAGGAGTTGCCAGAAAGCCTAGAGAAAGCAAAGAGGGTGTGGAGTTACAGGAAGTGGGGAAGAGGGTCGGTCCCAACACCCATAGTCTCTCTAGAGCAGCCATTTCTCCAAATGCACTCAGGAACACAGCAGCTGTCAGAGAAGACAGCTGAATGAACAGCTGGATGCACTGGCCCTCCTGAAGGGCATCCCTGTGGTCTGCTTTGCATCCCGGGGTTCAAAGTATGTGCTTATCACAACCCAAGATCTTACCTGACTTAAGCCTGCAAGCAAACGAGGAAGGAAAGCCATTCCTCTTAAAATGGTTCAGTCTTCTGGAAGTTGATTTACTTCTCTTCCAGAGTTTTTGTTCTTTCTTTTCAGTTTCCAACTTGTAATTGAGGAGTGCATAAAGCAGATGGGTGTTGAGCTAAACCAAATGAGAGCCAACGGCACCAGCACAGCCAATAAGAACAGTGCGGCGATGGATGCGGAGATCGTCCTGAGACCACTCATGGACTTCTTGGACAAAACGTAAGTTGTCAGCCCACTTTAGCCTTTACTTGACCCGGAGTTCCTAAATGTGACTGATAATTCTGTAGGGGAAATTTTGGTTTTCTCTGTATAAGGTTACTTTAAAAGGTCTTCTGGAACGATGGCTCAATAAATAAAACATTAGTCAGACAAGCATATGGACCAGGGTTTGATCCCCAGCATTCATGTTAAACAGTCAAAAGAGCTGGCTCAGGGGTTAGGAGGACATACTGCGCCTGCAGAGGACCTGAGTTTGGTTCCCAGCACTCATGTTTGGAAACTCACAGCAGCCTCTAACTGGAGCTGTAGGAACCTATACCCACATGCACATATCCATACATAGATTTATACAGACACACGTAATTAGAAATAAATAAATCTTTTAAAAAACAGCAGCATCTGGGCATAATCATATGTGCTTTTAATCCCAGTTCTGTGTGGATGCACCTGGGTCTCACCCACCGGTCAGCTCAGCCTTATTTGATAAGCTCCCGGCCAGGGAGAGACTACCTCTCAAAAATAAAGGTGGGTAGATTTTGAGGAATGACATCCTGAGATTGACATCTAGTCCTCACATGCACTTACACATGTGTGCATGCACCTACACACATACACTTTCACACACACACACATGCACACACAGATATATGCATACAAAAAAGGGTAGCATACTTTTAATTTATTAATATTTGTATGAGCTAGAAAAAAAATGAGAGGAACATAGTATTGGTGGCTGAGGGAGCTGCTGCTCCAAAGCAGAGAAAGGTTTCAAATTTCCTGCTCCTCAGTTAACACATTGGTTTCCATTCTTTTGGGTATAGAGACCAAATTAAATCCAGAATATTTGATTTCTCATCAGAAACCCACAGGAAAAGAAAATAGCACATGTCTGATATATTGGATGCCCTCCTGTGTCCAACCAATCTCTAATCACTGGAAAGCATTAAAAAGAAAGCCCAAGCCCCCAGTGCCTTTGAGATTCCAGTCATCTGTCCAGGGAGTGGGTTGGCATTGCGTGTTCTTAACAAAAACTCTGCTTGGTTTGCTGGTGGGTTGGTGGGTGTGTTGCGTTTTGTTTCCTTCTGATCTCTATGTTCACCATTCTGATTTAATAAGTTTGTGGTAGGCCCACGGGACTAATATTTTAGAATATATTCATAGCTCAGAACCACTTACTTTAACAACTCGCTAAAGGATTCAGTAATAGGGATACCAGCTGAACATCCCCAAGTCAAAAGTCTCAAATCTGAAATAGTCTAGAATCTGAGCTCCAGTTTCGAGGTTTCCAGTCTGAGGAGACAGCTCTGTGGTACCAGCTTTTCTACCAGGTGCCAGGCCCTGGGTTTGCTCCCCAGCATTGGAAAAAATAAGATTGGGATTTTGAAGCATTTTGGATTCCTATATTTACAAACTCCCCAAACTCAAAATTCAGAAATGGTGGTGGAGACATTCCAAAAGAGGTAGAGTTGAGCTGTGCTCAGGACCAGAACTTAGTGGACAAGAGAAACAAATATTAACTATGAATGTATATGCAAGATACATGTCATATATGTAGTTTATATATATTATCTCATTTATAGTTGTGGCAAATTAACATGAGGATAAAAAATAGAGATCCAGTCTAGCAGGAATGAGTAGGAAGAGTCTCTTCTACACAGTCATGGCTTCTTCCTTAACTCTATTTCCCTTCAGTTATAACTGATATAAGACAGATTAATTTCTTAGTTAATTCCTTTTTGAATTAATTTCAGTATTTGATAGAGAAAAATTGAGTCTCTCTCCCTGTTCTCTGTGGGTAAGAAATACTGTGGAAGATAGCTAGATGGGAGTACAGTGTGCAGCAGGTAAATAGGCAGGGGATATATAGAAAAGGAGAAAGCAAGGAAGGACAAGGAGATGAGAAAGAAAGGGGGGCAGGGACTTTTCATATTTTTAGTTTCTTAGTGCAGAATTTTATTATGTTACCTTCTAAATGTCCTCTTTGAATTTATTTTGCTATGAAGCTCTCTCTGGCAATACAGAGTTCAGTCCCTACAACCAGTAGCATTTGCTTACTGAATACAGTGATTATAGACAACAGGACTGAGCAATCCTCATTCTCTTATACCTTGTGTGAGCTTCCTTTACATTTCAGAATGCCAATCAATGGTTTGAGTCATCAAATAGTAAAACTATGTGATTTAAATACTCTTAAATGCTCTTAAAAGTTATAGAGTATATGGAATATCTAGGTAATTCCAATAATACCAATAGGCTAGCTGAGTAATTTTTGGATCTATATTGCCAGTTATAAAATACATGAATGGAAAAAGTGAGTTCACTATTATTTTAATATATTTAGATAAGCTTATATTCTTTTAAAAAAATACTTATTTTGTGTATATAAGTATTTACCTGCATGTGTGTGCGTGTACTGTGTACATGCAAAGTCTATGGAAGCCAGAAGAAGGCATCAGATCTCCTGGAACTGGAGATATAGACAGCTGTGAGCTGTGGTGTAGGTGGTGAAAATCAAACCTGGATCCCCTAGAAGAGCCATCAAAGCACTTAGCCACTGAGCCACCTTTCCAGCCCCTATTTTACATTCTTAATATTCCACGTGTAATTATAGTAGATTGAAGCATCCTATGTGGCCTTCCTTATCATTCTTAGCAAGATGAGATTGTGTATAATTAAGTCAGAAAAGAGTTACAACCTTTCAAAATATGTGGGAATTATTTAGCAATATTTAAGAGAGAGGTGGTTGTATGAAACATGGAAAGTTGGAAAGGTTCTTTGGGCTCTCAGAATGCATAACTTTAAATTGTTTGGAAAATTCTCTATAGCCCAATCTTATGGAGGCACTTTTTTTAATTGAGATCCCCCCACCTCAGGCTGTAGGCATGCCTTAGAGCATTTTCTTAATTACTGATTGATGGGGGATGTCTCAGTCCATTATGAGTGAGGTCATCCTGTACTCTGGTGGTCCTGGGTTCTACAAAAAAGCAGACTGAGCAAGTCATGTGGAGCAAACCAGTAGGCAGTATCCCTCCATGGCCTCTGCATCTGCTCCTGCCTCCAGGTTCCTGCCCCGCTTGAGTTCCTATCCTGACTTTCTTGGATGACAAACTGTGATGTGGAAGTATAGGCCAAATCAACCCTTTCCTCCCCAGTTGCTTTGTTCCTGGTGTTTTGTCACAGCCATGGTAACAGTAACAAAGACAGAGAAGATGTCTCATAGTGAGACAATAATTCTGCTCTCAAGGCACTGACAATTTTGGAAGAGAGAGAGAAAAAGAAATGTACATAAACAACATAAAGAGGGGCAGAGTGACCATCTTCTCAGAGAGTGGGAATGGCATTTGAGCTAGGTATTTAAAGGTGGATAGGATCTGAATGAACACAGCCAGGGAACAGGCGTGACAGGAGTAGAGAAACGTGACTTGGTACATTCTCACGAGAAGTAGGGCCAACTATATAATGAAAAATTCTCCCTGTCAATTGTACGCATGGCATTTGAAAATTGTCTATTTAATTGGTTCTCTATCCAGTCAATCTAGAAAGTTCCAAGTCACAAAAATCTATGTTTTATGGCTTGTGTTGTGAAGTTGACTACGTCGGACTACATTAAGGAAGCGGTTGCTGGATTCCTCCTTTGGTTTTCATTATCTAAAGCAAACAACGGGGGCCTGAAAGTCTTGAAGGTTGTTTTGAGAAAATCCCTGTAGAAATCACGTCGTACTAGGCTATGCCTCTATAAATAAAACATTTCTTCACATTTCCCTTTCTCGGAGCTCCAAGCACTTCCTAAAATGGGCTGCGCGCTCCATTTCCAACCAGCAGAAACCTACAAAGAGCTACGCGTCCGCCTTTGGTTTTACCCACTTCTTCTTTGGCTCCCATCTAATCAAGATGAGTTAGCATGCCCAGTGCATGAGCTAACAAAACAGCATCAACTCTTCAGCTTCGACCTTTTGAGGCTAAAAATTCTAAATCCTCAGCATAATGGGCTCCCGCTGTGCTTAGAATGTCTGTGAAGATGTGCAGTAGCCTGTGGATTTGCTTCCTTACTGTCTAGACCCTCAGTAGTGATTAACTGAAGCGGATACCCTTGACACCAGCCTCCACTCACCCACAGGGGGTTGTTTTCAAGTACATTGGGTTTCTATTATAAAATAGAGCTAGGAGGAAAACTTGTAGAAAAATATTTATTTTAGCAATTTCCCTGTTTGTATCCATTTTAATTAGTTAAACGTCATTTACTCGCTTTTGTCCATGTCTTCTAGTGTGAAAAATGCTCAGTTGTGCCTATAAGAACCACTGCCAGTGTTATTATTCTGAGCCCAAAAGCACTAAGAGAGTCAGCCTCAGTGTATCAGGGTCAAATCACTGCCACTAAAGAGGTCCTAAGTGAGCCCAGAATCATACTATAGGATATTTTCACTGTTGTCTCCCTCTTCTCTGGGCTTTCATTTGTGAGGACATGCAGGATGGATGGTACATGGTGCTGAAAGATGCACTTGTCTTAGAAAAACCAGCCTGACTAAGTCTCACAGCCTAGTTTTGGACTAGCTTTTTTTCCCTGCTTTGGACACATCTCTAAGTCTCTCAGGGCCTATGTTTTATTTGTAAAATGAGCATAATTAGTTAAAAACTATGTTCAGGAGAGTCTTGTAGAAAAGGATGTGTTTAACATTATACAAACACCAGAAAATGCTATTCCTAATTTCAACATGAGGAAAGCTTACAAGACACAACTTGCCTGTTGGTGTTAGCAAACACTGGATCCTGGATGAATTGAAAGGAGTGTGTGTGTGTGTGTGTGTGTGTGACATTGTCACATGGGTTCACAGCCCAAGAATGACAGAAGCAAGCAAATCCTGGTGTGCATATGGGGAAAGGGAACCCTGCTGACGGGTTTCTGTCCTGTCCAGTTCCCGCAATCGTTAAGTCCCAAAGAAATCACACAGAGGTCTACATTAGTTATAAACTGTTTGGCCCATTAGCTCAGGCTTCTTATTAACTCTTATAATTTATATAGTCCATTATTCTTTTCTATGCTAGATACGTGGCTTGGTACCTTATTCAGCGAGGCAGTCACATCTTGCTTCTTCTTTGGCAGGCTCACAACTGCAGAGGAATGGGCTTCCTTCTTCCCAGAATTCTCCTGTTCTCATTGACCCACCTCTATTTCCTGTCTGATTGTCCCGCCTATACTTCCTGACTAGCTACTGGCCAATCAGTGTTTATTCAAAATACAATTGACAGAATACAGACCATTCTCCCAAACCAGAACCCTTATATACACATTACTAGTAGCAGTGCAGACTATCCAGCCACTATGAAAATCAAAATAGAAAGATTTGCATGTGCTCCAGCTATACCACCTGCAGGGACATACCTGTGAGGACCCTAGTCAGCATGCCAGAGGGACATATATGCTGTACTTGCTGTAGCAGCTTACATGGCAGCCAAGTTATAGGACCAGCCCAGGTGTCCAGCAACAGGTGGACAGAGGAAGAAAACGTGACACACACATATGGAAACACACTATGGAGGTTTACTCACCAGTAAAAAGAATTTTTTTATTTGTAGGAAAATAAATGCAATGATTTTTTTGGTTTCAGTTTTCTCCAAATAAACTGGATCATGTCAAGGGTAGCATGACTAATATATTTACATATTATTTATAATTATATATTATATATCTTTTCCCATAATTACATATATATAATACTTTGCCATACATGAAATCTAGTATTTTAATCATAAGAGGCCTGTGGAAGGATTCCTGTGTCAGTGGTGAATGTCTGTATCTGGTCAACCTTGTAGGCTGGTACATAGCTGAGACTCAAGGGTGAATGACCATCTAATCTTGTTTCAGATTAAGTCTTTCAGCAAAAATCTGTGAGAAAACAGTCCTGAAGCGAGTTCTGAAGGAACTCTGGAAGCTAGTTCTTAACAAGATAGAGAAACAGATCGTCCTCCCTCCGCTGACGGACCAAACAGTACGTACCTACAGTGTGCCGTCCTCCCACACTCAGCTTCCTATTTGATCGCCTTTTGTTCAAATGAATAGTTTTGGCCCAGCTGAATATGAATTACATCCTTTTAGGGAAGGTTTTCCTTAGTATATGAATTTTTAACAGCGGTTGATCAAAGAACATTTTTCTTTCTAAATCAATTTAAAAAAATGAAAGTAGCTATCTAAATTCATATTTAATTGCCATTTCAAACTTCCATCTCTTAATAAAAGATAAGTCAAGGGGTCCAGCAATGTGACTCAATTGGTAGAGCACTTGGCAAGTATGCACCACATAAATTTGGGTGCAGTGGGGCACACCTGAAATTCTAGCTCTGTGGAGGCAGAGGCAGGAGTATCAGAAGTTCAAGGTTATCCTTGGCTATGTAGAGAGTTCGAGGAAGGGAGGGAGAGTGGAAGGGAGAAAGGGCAAGCCTAACTTTAATATGTAAGGTTATCTAGCTCTATATTTTTTAATTATATTTAATATAAGATGATAAGAACAATACTTACTATATATACTATTACATATAATTTAATATTGCTGCAAATCCACAGAGAACATGCGGGGTTCAGATATAGCCAGGGTGCTTCTTAAATGTTACCGCTTAGAAAAGAAGGTCTAGCTAGTGCAGTCACGTTGACTTTTTTTTCACCTCTCCTTTCAACTTTCATTTGTTGCCTCCCTGCTTGGAGGTTAATAGAGGAGATGGCTTTCTGTGGATTTGAAAGGTTTGATTGTATTGCCCGCAAGAAAAAAGAAACCAGAAAGATCAGCCAGCCGTGGAGCGAGACAATGGTCAAGCGGCTACACCGTGCAGGCCTTTTCAGTTCACACATGCTGAATCAAGCAATTAGGAAAAAAAAAAAAAAAAAAAAAAAAAAAAACCCAAGGAATAACAGTGAAAAAAAAAAAAAAAAAAAAAAAAAAAAAACCTGAGATACAAAAGACAAAAACAAGCAAACATTTGGGGTAATTGATTTTTTTTCCTGTGTGTGACTAAGAAAGATAAATGGATGCAAATAATAATTATAAAGTACACTAAAACACATATCAACACTATTAATCATGTGTGCATGGTCCTTATGTCTCCTATAGCGGTACATATGCAGAAAATGTTTTCTTGTAAGGTGGGCCAAGATAAAAGATAAAGATGTTTTCAATGACTTAACTCTTAGCTAGGAATGTACAGTTTCTTCATTTGGAGCCTACATCTATTGACAGCCAAATCACGTACAAATATTAAAACACAGAGAAGTCTTATTCTGCTATAATAACTAGTATATTTAATAATGCCACAATGCAATGATGGCCTCAGCCAACAGGGGAGCGATAACAGTGGGGTGGTGTCTGTTTAAGTTCCCTGTGAGCAGAAACATGGGAGAGGCTCTCAGTGTAGCTACCGCACAGACCTGTATCAAGAGAACCAAAAATGGGTCCTCTTCCATGTAAAAGGACGCGCCCAGCAGGGCGGCTATGCATGGCAGACTATCTGCTGTGCTTGGAGAACCACTGCATGCATACAGCGTTAGCTAGATCCAAGTCCTCTGCTGGACTTAGATGGTTGTTTATTTTACATTTTAATCATTCCCTAAGGAAACCCACACTTCAACCTGTCCAAATAATCTCTTAAAGGAACATCTTTTTAAAACATACATTTACTTACTTACTTATATCCGTGTGTACCTTTGTGGAGATCAGAAGACAGTGTTTTGGGAGTTAGTTCTCTCCTCCTTCATGTGGGTTTATGGGGATCAAAGCTGGATCATCAGGCATGAGGAGAACTTCCATTATTGAACTATCTCACTGGCCCACAATTATTTTTAATGGTTCTTTGGTGAAATTTTCCTTGGGCTTATGTTATCTTGTCCACTGTTACATGAGGGCCACTACACTGGGCAATTCTGAAGACTCTTGGGTTTTTCAGAATATACATGTAATGTTGCATTAGGAAACCACATGTAGCATTTCATTCTCCAGACAGTCTTTCCTGGGAGAGGGTATGATGATCCCAAGGCCCTCTAGAACTGACATCTGCAAGTGTGGAACTGTTTCATTCTATCATCATGACCAAATAGCATCCAGGCTTCTAATTAATATGTTCTAGGCATTATACTTGGTACTGAAAAAAAAAAAAACAGAATTGTTCCTATTCCCTATGACCATGCACTCTGCAATGGAAAAAGAATATAGAAGATAGTTGAGAATAACCTATTCCCTCACTGGGACTTTATTCCCAGCTGCTGGCGAATTTGGCCAAACTTGGTAATTTTCCAGTCACATACAGCAACAGCCTTGCCACAGCTATCTTATTTAGGAGTGCTCTGGATGGCTAATCCAGTAATTTCCAGATTGGTTGCTGTTGTTTGTTTTTGTCTAGGAGAATCTGGAGTTGAGGAGAAGTTGAGGAGGTCTCTGACAGATACCACACCGTTTTAGGAAGAACACCCCTACCTTCTGCAGCTTAATGTCTTAGGATTGCACACACATATATTTTGGGGAGTGGAGTGAGGGGAGAGCCTCTGTAGAAAATACTTGAAAGTTTTATCCATGTGCTTCATTAAACTGATTACCTGTCCTTCAGCTGCTTCCATAGCCCAGACTTAGCACACTCAGAAGTGGGACACTAATGCTGACTGGCATGCTGCCAGCCTTGCCAGATAACCTCTGTTCCATCTTTAGAATAGACCCATTATGCACCTCTGACATAAAACCCAAAATATCATAGTGGAAATTTTAAAAAAAAAGACTCTGCTTTGAAATTGAACTCTACTACTGAAGATCTAGTGACCTGGTCCTCCTTTTCTTGTTCTCTGTGTGTTTCCAGGGACCTCAGATGATCTTCATCGCAGCTAAAGATCTCGGTCAGTTATCCAAACTGAAGGTAAGATGCTTGAGGAAACTGGTTGGCCTTAAGTGATGACCTAACTATGGCTTTGCAGATGCCACCCTCCTGTAGGAAGGGCACCTAGCAGGGCAGGCTGAAAGTATTCACACCTATAACAATACATTTGCTTTAAGGGGGGGAGGACAGATTGTAGGAGCCAGAGGGATCAGGGACATCACAGGAAAGCCCAGAGAAATGGCTTGCCTGACTCATGGGAACTCACAGTCTGAACCAACAATCAGGAAGCCTGCACAGCAGCAACCTAGTGCTCTGCATATATGTGACAGGTGAGAAAGGTGTGTAAACTGAGACTACATATTCATTTTCCAGATGCCCAGACCCAAATAATTACATAGAAACTATATTAATTAAAACACTGTTTAACCAATAGCTTAGGTGTATTCCTAGCTAGCTCTTAACTCTTAAATTAACCCATTTCTATTAATTTGTGTATTGCCACGAGACTGTGGCTTACCAGAAAGGTTCCAGCATCCTTCTCCTTAAGCAGCACATGGCATCTGCCTTCTTTCTCCCTGCATTCAATTTTTCCACCAGCTCTATTCTGCCTTTCCATAGGCCAAAGAAGCTTCTTCATTAACCAATGGTAATAAAACATATTCACAGCATACAGAGGGGAAATCACACATCAAAGTAGCTTGGTCTATATGTAGGATTCCTAGAAATAGGAGCAAAGACTGTTCCTGGTTCTTTGGCTGGCTCTTTGGAACCTCTTCCTCATGCTGGGTTGCCTTGCTCCAGGGGAGGTGCTTGGTCTTTTGGCAGCTTAATATGCCATGTTTTGCCAATGGGATGCCTGCCCCTTTCTGAGTGAGTATAGAGGAGTGGTAGATTGAGGGGGAACAGAGAGGAAGAGGGAGGGGAGGCTGTGGTCAGGATGTAAAATTAGTTAATTAATTAAATTTTTAAGAAGTCTCTAACTTTTAGGGCTAGGGAGATTAAGTGGTTAAGATCAGATTCAGAGCACTAGATGCCCTTACAGAGGACCTGGATTCAATTCTCAGCACTCTTAGAGTGGTCCACACTCATCCGTAACTCCAGTTCCAGGGGATCTGATGCCCTCTTCTGGTCCCTCTGAGCACTGTATATATGTGGTACACAGACATGCATACAGAGAAACACTCAATAAATTCTAACTTTAGAAGCAAGTAAGAGGAGATATTTGCATTACTATATTGAATGTGCTTTGCATAAAGGCGAAATGCAATACTGCATAGAGCCAGTGAAAACTATAAACATCTTGAAGTCAAGAAACACAATAAAGGAAGATGAAATTCATCAAAAAGGAACTTAAACTCGCAAATATGTTCACCTCTCCATTACAAGTGAAAATTTATTTACAGAATAATCTTGCCCTTAATTATCACTTGGGATTCATGAGCTTTTGAATATCCATAGGGTACAAACTTCTCTGGTTAAAATACATGCTACTTCTATTCTGTTCTAACCTACTAGAATATAGTTCAGGATAAGCCCCAGACATGGAAGGTGGGTTTAATGTTTTTCTAAACTGCATTCCATGACCTAAACACGTCGCTTTCCAGTTTGTAAATGTACTTTTTAAATGTAGATTTTAAATTTAAAAATGTAAATGTTTTTAAGACTAAAAATATATATAATACTTGATTTTTAGAAAGTTGGTGAGCATCATGCTACCTCCCACATTGCCTCCAGCTGGTAACTCAGAGATAAGCGGCATGGGTATTGTTTTATATCACAATACCAAGAAAAGATAAACAGCTTGCATAATTATTTACTGGGATAAGACACGTGCTTATAATTTTCAGTATCTTAATGTTATCATCTACATTACATCTTAAAAAGACATAACCATAATCTAAAATTGCTTCCCACAAGTGCTCAGTGCTATAGATGGCTAAGACAGGATATGCAAGTAGATATCAATTCTAAACTGCTGTTTAGATTCTTAGCTCTATCTCCCTTTCTTTATTATTTTTATTTAGCACACTGGGGTTTCTGGACCCTACCTTGAAAAATAGATTAATAAGGGTCTAAAGTTTCTTGTATAAAACCATGAAGACAAAACAGTTTACATCTCATTACAAAAGAATTTCCCCTAACAATGTGTCCAGCATCCTTGTAATTTGAACATACTCTATTATTGCCCAGGTTTCTGTTTTCTGAGTAGAATGTTATATTGGCTCTGTTTGCGTCAAGTGACAGAAAGGCCATATAGTGTAAGCAGAGAGTGGAGTTGTTAGGCGAGATCTGGTGGATCAGGCTGACTGTAGTTTCCAGGATGCTTGATCAGGGATTCTAACCGTGTCGTGAGACCCTGTACCTCACCATCTCTCAGCGTGGCACCTCCCTCTGTTGGATGGATTGATCTCTCTCTCTCTCTCTCTCTCTCTCTCTCTCTCTCTCTCTCTCTCTCTCTCTCTCTCTCACACACACACACACACACACACACACACGCACACACACCTTCCCAACTCTGTGTCAGGAATTCCAGTGAAGTCTACGGATGCATGAGTACACCATTGGTTCTGAGGAAATGTCTTCACCAATTGTTTTGTCCTGAGAAATGGTATGGGCCAGTTGTCTTAACTCACATACCAGACCCTAAGATAGAAATGCAGCAAACCAGTCCACACCTTATCTACTTTGTTGAAAATATAGATTGGCTCCCCAGAAAGGCTGTGTGCCTTCTGGGTGGGAAGAGAAAGGGTGCTTAGACTAGAAAACAAGCTAGTGCCTGTTGTAGCCCCCGTCATTTGCATTTTGGTGGATACTCTTAATTACCAAAGGGGAACTATGGGTAAGCGTTATTACGTCAAAACTGAGGTAACGTGAAGAACTATAGTGACAAGAGGAAACCTGGTTCCTGCTCTGATAGTTCTATAAATCCTCTACAGTCTTACGCAAAACAACAAGACTGCAGCTAACAGGAAGCGCTTCATACACAGCAAAGCTAATCACCCCAATGTTACTAGGGTATCGTTTCCTCCAAAAAAGAATTTAAGCTACTTATATTTTATTTTTTTAAGATGTTGGTTTGAAAGCAAATCCAACTGGAATGGCACTAGCACAAAAAGTTGTACCGATGGATAATTTCAGAATTCACTGAGAAATAGACATAGATGGGTAACTATTTCATTTAAAAGAACCCAAAATCAAGAAAAATTGGGCCAGCAAATAACTGTTTTTCTGTATTTGCTGATCTTCTGTACTAGTTCCCTGGTTCACTTTTTCTTGATTCTAGTTCTTTCCATCCAATCTATATGATTTAAACTTAAACGCCTAGGTATTTACTGCACAGTTGACATATGATTTTGTTATTCCTACTCCGAGACTTTATGTGTGTGTTATGTTATGTTGGCTTTGCTATTTAATAGGATCAGATTTATTTGACTGAAAAATAAAATATGTCCCCCAATCTTTTAAACTGTTGATACAATATCAAAATCACTTAATAAGATACACCTGAAATTATAAGCTAATCACAAACCTCTTATTTAGGCAGCCAGAGACACCTTTGCTTGAATGAGCTATAATTATAGCTTTGTAAAAACAACATATATCATTCGCTAGTATCTATTTTAAAATACTGGCAAGCGCAGGTATTGATAAGTTTGCTGAGCATTGCTGAATAGAATGGCACAGCCCTGCCGATAGCACCAAGGTGTGGCAGCACTCGTTAAATTTTTGTCCTAGAAAATTTTTTTGAATTATTATTTTCTCTAACTTCCTATCATCACTTTCACAAATAATCTTTGAATAATGGCTTGAGATATAGTACAACAAACAATTAGGAAAATCTAGTCAGAAAATCAGCCCAAAGCATTAAAATTACAATAAAAGATGGACCATCTCTACAGCCCAATTTGATTTAGTCTTTGAGGCTCTTCCCAGTAAGGGACAGACATCAGGAAAATGGAGAAAGAGAATCAACTGGGATGTTATACGTCACTCTATCTGTGCTGATAGCAAAGCTCAACTTGGCCTCTTTAATCCCCTTGCTGTCCTGAATCCTTCAGAGGGACAGAACGCAAATCAAGGAATTAACGTGAAAAGCCTTTGGGACACAGTTTTTAGGTTGCTTTATCTTTCTATTTAACATTAATTTGGAATGTAAATAAAGTACATCTCTGCCAGAGTTCCACTCGAATCAGGCAGCTTGGCTCTCTTTGACAAATGGATATTTATCCGAAATGTGACAAAACGGCCAAGATTTCTCTTTATTTTACTATGTATGAGTGTTTTCCCCTCATGTGTCTAAGAGTACCATGTGCCTACAATGTCTTCAGAGGCCATAAAAGGGCACCAGATACCCGGAACTGGATTTAAATTGTTGTGAACTGCCATGTGGGTGCTGGAACCAGAACCCAGGTCCTCTGCAAGAGCAATAAATTACTGTTAACCTTTGAACTACCTCTCCAGCCCCTGAAGAAGGTATCTTAACTGTTCCCATGTGGGAACAGTCCAGATTTTGTTTGAAGGTAGCTAGATAAATGCATTTGTCACCTGCTGAGGAGTTTCTTTTAAACCTGTCTTTCAGGAGCACATGATTCGAGAAGATGCCAAGGGTCTGACACCAAGACAGTGTGCAATAATGGAGGTGGTCTTGGCCACCATCAAGGTAGGATATGGTATTCCTGGATATTTACTGAGGATACCTCCACCTCTCCACAGTAAGGTCCCCACTGTGCAACTGTCCCAGCTGCGATTGGGAGCTAGCCAATTAGATGTGTTCCAGCTAGCTCCAGCTCATTCATCTCCCCTACTTCATCCATAACACACTTTTCTTTTATATTTCTTGTTCTGTGTCTCCCTAGAAAATGTGAATGAGACTTATATCATCACATGTGCCCCCAGAGAAAGCTATGTAACCTCCACCCCCGCCAATGCAGTCAAACAGATGGTTCAGGAGAATTTTAGGTTAGCATACTTTGTACTTAGGATTTCTATGGTTGCAGAAATCATTTTTAAAACAACCTCCTACTCTCTCTTAGTAATACAATAAAATTGCATTTTGTATTTCACTGAGAACCCAGAAGTCTGGTACTCCAAACATTATTCCCATATAGCAAGTATTGTAGCAAGAGTCAAATGTGTATGGGTTCCAATATATTTTCTTTCCAAATAGCATGTGTATTGTATGATTAGGTGTGTATGTGAATGTGTTGTGCTGTGTGTACATGTATATATTGTGTGTTGTATGTGTGGTCTGGGTACATAGGTATGTGTTATGTATTGTGTTGTGTAGGAGATTGAGACTCTGGGAGGTATGAGAGAGAGACTGCCCATTTGTGGTCTGGGTGTACATATGTGTATAGAAAAAAACAAAAGAGAATTGTGTTATATTTATCAAAGGATTAGAAAAGTAAATTTACTTCCTAAACCATGTCTACTGATTCCACTCCTCATTGGAAAAAGCATTGATCGTATAGCCTATCTCGTAGAGTGAAGCTCTTTGGCTTCTTTGATAACCTCATTGTCCTGAATCCTGTGCCACCTCCACTTCATCTGGTGTTATAAAATGATATGGAAGGGTGACAGCAAAAAAAAAATACAGGAAGAATTTCAAAACTAATTTTTTCTGAAAGTTTTCAACAATTGAATAAGAATTGACGGATGTGTGGAATCAGGGGAGTACTTCGCTATCAAGAAATCAATTCTAGAAAGAAGAAAACACGCTAGAATGTATTCTGAAAAGGAAAGAAAATTTTAGGATTTGAGTCCAGCCCCTCCTGGTGTTTTCTAGAGATCATCCTTTTGGGTGAGAAAAATGGAATGTGTTCTGTGGAAACGGGGTGTGTATTGATCAGTCAGACGCCTGCCTCTGATCTTATCCTCTTCTAATTATTCTGACTGGGGCACCACCACTTGCAGACTGAATTCTCCCTCAGATGAATCCCTTAGGTCTGCATCGCAGTGTCTCAAATATCCTAGTGTTTGTAATTGGTGTAAATCTTTTAATCCAGCTCAGCCACGTGGCGCTGTGAGTTCTTTAGAAACAAAACTCCCATGACCCTGCTAGCTATCTCCAAATCATCATCACTCTCCAGGACTAAAGTCTTACTGGTCCTCTGGAGCCTGTGGCTTCCACGTACCTTCGTCTATAATTTCTATGATGCCAATTCTTTCTCTAGGAATCACTCTGTTAGGACCACTATGTCTGCTAGGAGAGTCCCCTGACCCAGTGGTTTATCTGTCTCCGTTTTATCTAAATTTCATCATCAGTTTTCCCAAGCTGTAACTTCACAGGCTAAAGCTTCCATGTTTGTCTAGAACCCAATCAGAGAAGTCTACAATACAACTGAGCCTCAGGAGAAAGATGGTCTTATAACAAAGCAGCAGGTACCACTGGGATGACTCCCAAAGGCTGCCGAAGGGAAGACCCTTCATCCTTCCTTGGGTCAGTTAAATCCAATAACCCAAGGACAGGAAAGGAGTGAGGAGAGCGCTGTGGAGTTGGTAAAAGACAGACAGAACTGGTTTTGGCATTTGCCAAATCTTTCTCACGTGTGTGCTTTGCCTCATCTGATTCTCATAAATGCCATGCATGTTAGACTGAACAAATTTCTATTCCCTTTTTCCCCAGTCCTAGGCAACACCATTATTTGTATTCAAGATCCAGCACAATAGCTAAGCATGGGTTCTGAATGACACTGCACGCCTCTGAAATTCCATCCATTACTCTTCTCCATTATCCAATTTCAGTGACAACTTCTCAGCATCTTCTTTTTATCATTGCACGGTTTTCAGACTTTACATAGTCCGTGCAGCATTTAGAATTCAGCTGCTTATGGGAAGAATATAATAACCTACCTCATCTGAAGCACTGCAATTCAAAAGTCATTGTTTCAGAGCTCACTGTACACGGAAAGGGAGTGAATGATGAAGAAGGAAGTGGAAACCAAGGCTCTTTGAATTAGGGGCAAAAATAGCAACAGTCAAGAAATAGGAGTCTTTGGTCAAAGTCCAGGGGGACGCAAAAAGGGTAGTGAATGAGTTCTCTCTAGAAGTCTATGGCAATGCTTTCACAGGGAGGGATGCTGGCAGATTTAGGGACTGAAGAGAGAATAAATTGAGAGAAATAATCTCTCAGGTCTGAGAGGACAGGTGTGAGTGCTCAGAGGGAGCGTATCACCAGCCTGAAATCCTTAGACAGTCCAGACGAAGGATAGACCACAGTTGGCCAAGTACCACAAAGCAGAAAGGGACACTAGATTGAGGCTAGAACACCCAGATTTAAACACCAAAGTCAAGAATCTCAACCTCAATTTGTCAGGAAAAGGAAAATGCTGAAAGACAGTGGGATCAGCAGTTCTGATCTGATGCATAAAGAGGAATCAAGATGAGCAGAAAATAACCTGAGAATACCAAGCAGGGCCTAAAAGACCCCTCCAGAGAAAAGGGAGGCAAAGCTCGTAGCTAGGTCTGTGTAGGGAGTTACTACCTATGTGAGTGAGCTTGCCAAATGTATGTTACAATTTAAAGTCAAAGCCGTGGTGATGAGAATTTGCAGCCAAAATAGCACATGGATCTAAAAGGGGAACTCTCCTTGCAGACTTGTGAAAGAAAAGCATTTGCATGTTCCAGTGCCTCAGTACAAACAGACTGTGAGCGGTCAACAACAAAGAGCCAGAAGGGGTCACGGGGTTTTATCGGGATTATGAAAACGGTTTGCTCCACACTCTGATGATATTTTTCATGATTTTATATTTAGCAGTATGATTTTCTTCCCACAAAACACAGCCAGGTCTGAAGTGCTTTGCTTTCTGCAGTTTCTGAGAATAGGGTGGTGGGGGATCTCCAGTTATTGTGTAAGATTGAGCACAGGGTGCTTCAATAGTAGTCAGCTTCTAGTCAGAGAGGCTAGATCGGCCCACCCTGGTGTCAGCGAAGCCGCAGTTGTAAGGTGTCTGAGAGGAAACTGTGTCGGAGGATGACTATGGAGGTGCATACAAATAAAATGTTTGGAGTCCTAGAGGAAACTAGGTCACTGGTGGGTAAAATATCAGGATAGTGGGTAGCTCACATCTAATAGTCCCACTGCCTGCTGCCTGGAGTTTCAGTAAAAGACTAGGTGGGTTCTCTCTACAGGGCTCAGGGTGCACAATCTTCATAAAGGTTGACTTTTATATCCCCCGAGGGTGAAAGTGTGCTTTTATTTATCATCAAAGCTAGGGTCCCACACATTCCATCCTTACCATTAGGGCCTTCCATCTTCCCGGCGGAGCTCCCATTAAGTCTGATTCTTTTCCCAGGCAGTGGGTCAGGGTCTTAGGGTCTAGGTCACTGGCCTTCTGATTACTACTCACCACAGTACATTCTTCCTGTAAGAGCACAAACCAGTAGGGTTCATTAACCTCCCCCACTTCAGAAATGCCCCTTTGGGAAGCCCTGCTGCCCCTCCCCTGGGGGAATGTCTAGTCTAGGCTAAAAGGCGAGAGAGGCATATTGAGAGGCATATTGAAGCCTAATGTGAGTAGATGTTAACTTAGGACAGGGTAAGAGGTGGGGCAGGTGGTTCAAGGACAAACTGAGCAGCACAGCAGAAAGTGCTGAGGGCCCTGCAGAAATGGCGCTGTGCTTAGGAGCACCTGTCTCGTCAAGTGGCTCTGAATTTAGATCCCAGCACCCACTTTGGTTGTTTATAAACATCTATGACTCCATTTTGAAGGGCTCCAGTGAGCTTTCATGTATACACAGACAGACTCACTCATTCATAAATAAAATAAGATCTTCTTTGAAAGGGAAAGAAAGATGATTTAGAAAATCTCCTCAACCAGGAGAGGTCAGAAGTTTGGGGAGAGCTGGTGTGGTCTGGAAGGCTATATGGGAAGTCACTGGGTTGGTTGGACATTTTATGTGGGGGAAACTCGTGGCCTAAGCATATACAGGAAGGAAGGAGTTTCCATAGGCACAAGTGGGAGTATGGGGTCCAAAGGATATCACTTAGAGGCCTGAGCTCGACCTTCCTGGGAGTTGGTATATTGAAGCAGTGTAAAGTGGAAATGGTTGAGGTTAAATGTCTGGGTTGAAAGTCAAGTCATTTTGAGTTCTTGGTAAACTTATAAAAAGAGGACTCATTGATGGCCTGAAAATATGACTTCCTACAAGTATCACTGCAGCATAGTGTCTTAAGGAAATGTGTAAAATAGATTGTATAGTTCAAGATCAAGTCACCTTGATCAGTTACAGCTGTACATCTGGTCATAGATTAGGGCAATCGTCAAGAGGGTTGTAGAGCAGCAAACTGTTACAGTGCAATATGAGTGCCCTGATGAAGGGAGAGACACTGGGACCTGCAATGAGCTTGGGGACAAGGGGGGAAAGCATCCTACGCTAACCCAGAGGTTTAGGAATATAGGTGGAGCCATGATCTTTCTGCCATTCTATTTAGTAAAAACAGACTTATAGTTTCAGAGTATTATGATTTTGCTGTTGTAAGAAGGCCGCTTGTTCATTTGCTGGCTGCCCAAGATTCCTGTGGGCCACTTGGTCGTTCCAGCCGCTCGGCAGCTCAGATCCAAAATGATCACACAGAAACTATATTATTTAAATCACTGCTTGTCCTATTAGCCCTAACTTCTTATTGGCTAATTCTTACATCTTAATTTAACCCATTTCCATTAATCTGTGCATCACCATGAGGTCGTGGCCTACCAGCAAAGTTTCAGCACGTCTTTCTCCAGGGGAGGCGCCATGGCTTCTCTCTGACTCTGCCTCCTTTCTCCCAGCATTCAGTTTAGTTTTCCCCACCTATCTAAGTTCTACCCTATCAACAGGCCAAGGCAGTTTATTCACCAATGGTATTCACAGCCTACAGAGGGGAATCCCACATGTTGCTGCTACCATTGTCATCCACGTAATAACCTTGAGATTTGCCTCAACCTCAAGGACATATTTGACAGGTCTGCTTTCTTCCTTTGTCACCCCAAGTACATAAGGGAGCATCAGTCAACACAGGGTCAGGAACAGGAAGTGTGGAACCTAACTGGCATCTCTATCCCTTGTGAACTTTCCCACAGTGCCCCAACAGGGATTCAAATTTTCTTTTGTTTAATAAGAAAAAAACTTGCCCTGAATTCTTTTAATTATCTTTCCCAATTTGTTCCAGTGTAAACAGAGAGTCTTAAGAGGCCAAGTTGGAGGGTCTTTGGTCACGTGGCTGGTCAGACCGTAGGAAGTAACTGACCCTCGGTCTTCTGTTTATAATCAATGGAAAAGAATCTACTCCTATATGCATAGGGAAACCTCTAGAAAGCTTCAAAACCTCACATTTTCAAATTTTCTTCCAGCATATAATTCCCCTGCAGCATGTAATTTCCTTCTGGCATGTAATTCACTATAATGAAAGGAGAGCTGAGCTGTGCTGAGCTGTGGATGCTGGCATTTGTTTAAGACTTAAGGTTTTCACTCTCTCACAGATGTTCTTCGAGCCTCAGCCAAATACATATTCCACTCTTGTTCCTTTGGGGCTGGCAAAGAGTCAGGACTCTATGAAATCTCTTGAGTGTCAAGGCCCGCACTATAACTGTGGCCTCTTTCTCTTGACGTCTTTCTCTTGCATGTTGTCACCCAGTTCCAACTAGGAATGAAAGGCTTACATAAAAGCATGTCTCGGGAGTCTGTACTTCCATAAGCACAGAAATTATTTCCTTCACTGGCTAGGAAGCCAGTGGCTGTGTTGTTTGTTTCTCTGGCTTTCTCTTTCCCTGCACCTCATGGCTTGGGTCCTGCCTGACAGCATTACTGTCTGTCCGGAATGCCAGTCTTGTAGCAACCCCTCCTACAAAGTGCTCTCTGGAAACAAAGTTATCTTTTCTGCTCCAACCAGTCTGCTTTTTAAAAGCCCTGCCTGCCAGGCCCTCAGCAGAATTCCTAATGAGACTCTGGCCAAAAGGAAGAAGCCAGTTAAGCATCACTGAAAGCCCTAGGGAGACCCCGGCTATACTCAGGAACAAACCCGGAGCTTATTTCTATTTTTGTTTCATGATTAGATTCCCAATCCTTCTAGGTCTACAAAATAATGCCTTAGCAAAAAAGCATGTCTTGCTTCAGAGCTATTATAAAGGGGTCAAGGATGAACACATAGCTTATGTCTTCATACATTAATTCTTGTTCCCTTCCTCCATGGACTTTTAGGCCTTTAAAAATCTCTCAATCATGTCAAGTCTAACTGTGTTGCTCTTTCTCAGGTTTGCAAAATCCTGTCCTTGGGACATTTCACCCTCAGATCTGTTCATAAAGGTCTATGGTGTAGATGGTTTATGGAATCCAGGACTTTTAAGAGAAGATCAAATAGATGCCATTACCAAGCCCCAAACCCTTGACTATGACAATAAACTTTCTGGATCTCTGAGCCTGTGATCTCTCTTTGCCTTTCTAGGGCTTCCTCTGCCTCAAGTCAATGTGTTTATTCTAGAGGGAACAATTTAGAACTTAGAATAGAAGAAAAATGGCAACCGGTGTTTTGTAATGCTGGGGGGAGGAGCACAGTATGAGAACCATTAGGTCTCGCAGTTCTTGTTAGACATGTGAGACGTCCGGGGTTCCTGGTTGTGATGAGTATGACTATCCATTGTCTATCTCACTGCTGTTGACTATCTAGTGGCTGCTGAAGTTAAAAATAGTACTGGGTTCACCTTCTTCTTTAGCTTCTTTAGGTTCACCAGGTATACACTCCGTGACCTTTATTTATGGCTAGAAACCAATTATGAGTGAATACATCCCATGTTCATCTTTTTGGGTCTGGGTTACCTCGCTCAGGATAGTGTTTTCTATTTCCATCCATTTGCATGCAAAATTCGAGAAGTCATTGTTTTTT
>NW_026067900.1:7273200-7298010 GCF_014885135.2 Alexandromys fortis | reverse complement strand
CCTACTTCATGTTCTGGCTTGGTGGGAGCCTAGCCAGTTTGGATGTTCACCTTCCTAGACATGGACGGAGGGGGGAGGACCTTGGACTTTCCACAGGGCAGGGAACCATGACTGCTCTTTGGATAGGAGAGGGAGGGGGAGAGGAGTGGGGGAGGGGGAGAAGAGAGGGGGGAGGGAGAGAAGAGTGGGGGAGGGGGAGGGAAATGGGAGGCTGGGAGGAGGCGGAAACTTTTTTTTTCTTCTTATTCTCAATAAAATAAAAAAAATTAAAAAAAATAGTACTGGGTTGTGGGTGTCGCTCAGTTGGGAGAGGGCTTGACTAGCTCACATGGATTCCTGGGTTTTGCCTACAGTGAAGCATAAACTGAGTGGGGTGTAGCACACTTGAAACCAAAGCACCCTGGAGGTGGAGGCAGGAGGATGAGAAGGTCAAGGTCATCCTCAGCTACAGATGAGTTTAAGCACATCCTGAACTATGCAAGGCTTTGTCTGGAACATAAAAACTAGCACAAGGAAGAGATTTATCACTCCATCAGAATTTCCGCAGAAACTTTTACTGTTACTCTCCATTGTAGGCCATTTGTGCTCCTCTGTTGGGTATATTGTCAAATCACTTTTTTGTGAAGTTCCAAGACAATTTTATTAGAGTTTAAAAGAAAACCACCATGGCAGGCAAGCTGAAAACTTGAGCAGTTCCTCTGAGAGATGGGGGTAAAGAAAAGGAAGAGGAAAAAACGTTGGTATTTGAGTTAATGTGGCATAAAGGTCAACCACATGGAAGACAGGTAGCCACATGGTGGGGAGCAGAACTTTAGAGACAGAGTAAGAAAAGTTCAAAGTGCCAGATTTCTCTTAGGCTCTGGCCAGCATCCAAAAGAGAGATAAAGAAGATAAGAGAAAGGGAAAGTTAAGAATTTCTGAATTAGGACTCAGAAAGACTGACACATCCAAACAAAACCTAATGGCAACTCTCTCAACTTTATAGAGAGTAGGGACTCTGGGAAAGAAAAACACTTCTCTTGCTAAAGAGATAATTATTCCCCCCACCTCTTCAGCATGACTTAAAAAATATTAGCCTTCTTATGGGATGGTCTCTGGGCCATGTGATACACCAGCCCAACTTGATTGACTCTTCAGGGAGGAGACACGATATGTATTGTCTCCACTGAGAAGTAGTGTTCATTCTTTGGACCAGAAGGAAAAATATTTCTCTTAATGAACCTTCAAGCCCACTCAAACAATTTTTACAACCATAATTTATTCTTGATGGCCTATTTTACGCTCTGGTTATATTTCCTCATTAAATTATAATCTGTTTCAGAGAAAACATAGAACCTGTGTTTTGTTATATTCTTGGAATGTAACATTAAGTCCAGTTTATGGTATAGATTTAGTGAATTTTTCCATAAAGAGGGGGAAAATAAGCAAGACTACAGATAGCACCACTGGGGATGTCCAGACCCACTGCGCATGGTCCTTGCTTTACAAGCAACATACTAGGCACTTTGGTTGATCTCATAGTCACCTATGTGACTACTTAATAGAGTAGTTTCTAGAAGCTAGCGTAATGGTATAGTTATAAAAAAAATGTCCATAATGTCATTTAACTCATTATCTAGTGTACAAACCAGTAAACTGTTGTAGTTCATTCATGGTCAAATTTCAAGAATGAAATGCATAGAAGCAATGGGGAAGCTAAACGAAAAAATCAATTGTACAAGTAGAGGCAGAAAAGGGTTGGATACAGAACAGCGATGACCTGTATGCAGATAGAAGTAATTAAGCTGCATTTCCATACACAAAAGTATTCACAGTATTAGTCATTTTCTACAACCATATTTTTAAAAAGTAGATCAAAGACAACAAAAGGGAACATGGCCTGGCGAGTATTATAAATATCTTGTATCAACAGAAAGTGTCTAGAGTTCCATCACCTACTTCTAGACATTCTAACTTTCAGAAAGATGGCATGCATAGCACAGCACAATAGGAAGAATGCTAACATCCCTCAGTGTCAACAGTGATGGTCAATAACTATATATCTACTTTATTATGTGTAAAACTGAGATGTTTTGAATTTGCTGGGTGACAGCATAGAAGAATGAACTTGATGTTTTAGGTTTCCAGAGAGCAAGCATTACGCTACCTCAGATTGGCCTATATAAGCACAGTAACATAATTCGAGAATGAACAGGGTGGGCTAGTGGATGCCTGGTGTGCACTTTGAAAGAAGTGTCTGTGGAATATGTAACAGGGTCTACCTTCTTTATAAAGTGTTGATAACTTTCATTGTTCTTCGGAAACAAAAACAAATACTCAACTTGATCATGCTCACTGAAGTCTGTCATTCTGGAAGGATTTTTACCACGGTGCCTTCAAGGTTCCATTTATATAACTGACATTTTAAATGAAAAGAAAATATCTTAGGCCTCTCTAGATCTGTCTAAGCCCAAGTTAGCTGATGATGAGTTAGCATTGAACAAATGGTACACTCTTTCTGTGTACTTACCTGACAACTTATCTAATGGCATTGTTTTAAACTCCACTATTAGAGTAATAAATTCCACCAATGTTTCCTCCTAAATCTTTTGCTCTAATAACATTCCTTTTCTCCTTTTTAGCAATATTTTCATGCTGGAGGAAATGGCCTGAAGAAGAATTTTCTGGAGAAAAGCCCAGACCTTCATTCCCTGAGATATGCTCTCAGCCTCTACACACAAACTACGGATGCTTTGATCAAGAAGTTCATAGAGACGCAAAGCTCACAGAGTAAGTAGCTCTTGACCTGAGAGCAATGGGGCACTCGTCAGCCTTACAGTTACCTGAAATAGCATGCAGAACGTGAAGCATGGTTAAAAATAGAGGGTTTGCATGAGCAGAGAATACTCCAGTTTTCAGCATGCTTTATAAATAAAATGAACAGAAAGTTGATGGCTTAGACGAAAGAAGATATTTTCTCAACTGTGATGTTTGGTCTCTATACTCACCCAAGAGTTCTATGAGAACAAGGCTCAGGTTCCCCTCAGAGGCGGGTACCTGACAGCATTTTCCATTCTAGCTTCCTTATCAAGTGTTTCAAGCAATACCTTCCCAGGTATACTCCCTCAAAACCATGTGCTGTGGTAGCCTGCAACTCCAAGTAGATTCCTTCTCATTCTTGAATGTTTGTCTCAGGTTCTGTTTATGGAGGAACTCAAGCTCAAGGTTATTTCCTTAGAAAGGGAAAGCCAGATCCCATTTTTCGAGTCCATATCTAGATTCTGTACTCTCAACTCCTGCACGCCTTCCACCTTGACGGATTGTGGCAACCACATGACTCCACGGAGATCTATCTCACTGGTTGTCTTTTATCTTGGGACACCTTAATTTAACATGGAAGCAATTAATGAAATTCAACTTCTTTCTTTTCCTTTTTGTAAGATTTATTTCTCATCATTTTCTCCCCTATATTCCCTGTCTCTGTTAGATAAACTATAACATTATATTGAAGGAAAAAGTCAATTACTTTTGATTTAATAATTTCTTTGGGCTATGTTCAAGTTGGAAGACATTCTTCCTTTAAAAAGATTGTTTGAATTAGCTTTTTCATAAACTGATTTCTCTTGCTCGCTTTTCCCTTTGTCCTTATTTTTCTTGCCTCTTTCACTCCTATTTTTAATCCTCTTTTCCTTCTCTGTTCTATATGGAACACATTTTAAGCATTATCAGTAGTAAACAAGGAAAAGTAAAAAAAATAGAGAGAAATGGATTCTTTTTCTCTTTGTCTCATTAGAAATTTATGAGCCAGAGTTCAAATGAAATCTATCATATTAGAACAACATTTTCTCTCTTTCTATCTCAACCACATGCTAGAAAATAAATCCTAAATCCAAAACAGAGAATTCCTAAGGTCTTACATAAAACTGAGCTCAGTTGATGAGTACTTAATATCCCAGCAGTGCACTGTGATGCCTAGGCACCATCTTACTCTGTATTCATGTGACAAATGTTTACTGAGCATCACCTCCAACCCGTCCATAAAGTGAGTAGCATCCTGCAGGGACTGTGATGTCATGTATCGGTTCATCTAGCACAGTGGTTCTTCATGCCAAGGAGATTGTCCTAGAACGTAGGCAGTGTCTGGAAAGCTTTGGTTGTCCATCAGAGAACAGGGACTGTGTTTTCAGCGTCTACTTGTCAGAGATCAAGGATGCTGTGGTCATCTTACTATACACAGAACACACAAAGTGAAATCAAAAGCAAGTACATCTCTGTACTAGTTGTTTTCTTGTTGTAGCCAAATATCTGACAGGAAGAAACTTAAGCGGGGAAGAGGGGTTTTCCATAATTTGAAAGTGCATAACCCACAAGTACGGAAGGCATTGCAGCAGGATCATGAGGCAGCTAGTCATGTCCCATTCCTGGTCAGGCAAAACAGAGCAGACAGAGAGTGGAGCTATCGGAGCTCAGAGATGCCTCCAGTGACACGCATTTTCTACTTAGAATCCACCTTGAGCCCTCCCTTTGCTGGGGATGAAATATTAAAACCCATGAGCCTGTGGGGCCACAGCACAGAAAGCTGGGAGCCCTGGTTAGTGGGAAAATGAGAAAGTAAGTCACTTGGGTTATGAAGAAACAGAAGGAGGTGTTTGAAACACAGAATGTGAAAGCAAGCAAACATTTGCTCTTGAAGCCTAAAAATCTCCACACAATGACCAGGTTGACAGTAATTCTTTTAATTTGGCTCTTTAGGCAAAATGCAATTGCCTCGTCTTTCTCTGCAGAATTAAAATGCATAAATACTGCATCATGTTTGAAGTGAAATTTGTAGAAATCATTTTGATCTTTGTATGAGTTTTGATATTTTCTTCATCCAGGAGTTGACTTGGTGGTTTCAGTTGGGTAGTTGGATTTGAAACAAAGAGTGGGGGGGGGGGGAAGAGGAAGGAAGGAAGGAAGGAAGGAAGGAAGGAAGGAAGGAAGGAAGGAAGGAAGGAAGGAAGGAAGGAAGGAAGGAAGGAAGGAAGAAAGCCCTTTCTGTCATTGTCACTCCTACTCGGGGATGCATGGCTTTCAGTTTTAGAAGCTGGTCCAAAAAGCATTTCTTGCATCTTGATTACAATATTCGTCGGGAAGAAAGTGCTTTTCCTAACAGCTATTTCATTAAACCAGGAACCTTTTGAATATTTCATGGTACCACAGACAGTAAAAAATGAATAAGCCTTGAACATATTAAGTAGAGTTTATTCAATGGGTAACATAGTCGGGAAGGAGGCGCGGGATGATTCATTGCTCAGCCATCCTGAGCTGTATTCTGTTTTCTTATCTGAGATTTTATTGTGGCACGAAGAACGTGCATCACAAAAGCTCTTCACAGAAAGGGAATATTTTATGTCTAAGTTACAATTGTCTCATAAAGGAAAATAATCTCTTCCAGTTAATGACTGTGTGAATTAAAATCTATGAGCGAAAGTGCTTTTATTCAAAGGACCTTTTTTGTCTCTTTTGAGTAAAATCTTTTGAGTCTCTGCTTATTAAAATGTCTGAAAACATAGATAATTTTCAACATTTTACCAATTTATATTCAGCAGAAGGAGAGTCTAGTGTCTTTTCATTTGAAGTAGGAAGTAGATAGCTTTAAACTCACATCTTGGATTCTATGAATTGACTTCAATATAATCTTTATATTGCACTATAATTGCATAGTGTCTGGTCAATTATAGTTACATTATTTTTATAATATAGTGTAAATTGTGTATTTGTCACAATATATGACATTAAATATGGAAAGTTTAAGAGAGAAATTAGTTACCTCAGCACATTCTTATTATTAACAGAAAAAGTTGGAAGCCTCCCAAATACAGGCTTCTGGAGTCATATCACCTAGAGGAATCCTGTTATCTTTAGTTATTTTCCTCAGGATGTAAGAGATGTACCCAGAGCAGTAAAGAAGCCATCATCAGATGTGGTTCATTGTGAAACGGATTTTTTTGGTTCTGTTTTGTTTTGTTTCTTACCAGAGATAACGGAAGAACTTAACCTTAAAAGTACTTTATTCACAAAACAAAAATAACTAGCCATTTAAACACAGAAATGAGTTTTGAGTTCCAAGGGCCACAGTGAGCCTTCCTCTGATGGTCAGCTCTGGGGGAACACTGAGATTGTCTTCAGTGTGCGAGGAAGTACCACTTACGTACACAGCTGTTTCTACCTTTAGGGTGTTTTTTTTTTAAAGTAGTTTCTCATTTTCAGCAGATAAGCTCTCAGAAATAACCAGAGATCTGACTCTTTCCAATAGATCTATCATGTCCTGTCCCCAGAGACCTCTTAAGTGGCTCAACCTTTCTCTAGAGGTACAAGGAGCGAAGTGAGGAGAATATCTGAAGCTTGTCTTCTCGAATGTCACAATACGATGACATTCTCTTCACAAAAAGCCCAAGGGGCATCTTTAGTCGGATGAAGAGCTGAGCACAGATAGCTTTAATAGAAGTTTGCTGGGACCGGCTCTCAGCAGGAGACCTGCTTTCCAAGAGTAGGAATGGCATGCTCCGTGAGGTTACAAGATGGGCACACATAACAGTATCACCCAGCAAGCATCTGTGATGTTCCTCCTCAGATTCTGCAGAACTAATGACACCTCACACCTTCCAGATGAAGATACCTAATCACACATGGGCTCAGAAATGTGATCAAGTTCCGATCTGTGTAGTTCTATAGCAGAGGAGATGACCCTCACCGCCACCGCTCATGCTATGTTAGGGCACAACCTTCCACCTCATTTTTAGTAACTAGCACTGCTTTATCTTCTGCCCTATTCTGTATTTTAAACATTTTATTACACTAAGGTGGGGGGGTACAATTGTCCCTAACTTATAGACAGCTTGTGAGACTTGGTTCTCTCCTTCTATTATATGAGTCCCCAGGAATCGAACTCAGGCTGTCGGCCTTGATGGCAAGTGCCTTTACCCTCTGAGACATCTCATCAACACTGGTGTGCATTGTAATATCATTAAGATCTCCTTCTTGCTCAGAAAACAAAGTCGAAATTGATAATTTTGTTTTCCTCCCAGTGCCTCCAAACTTGCTAACTTTGCCATTTGCTTTCCCGAGTCCTCTCTGCATTAGGGTTTCTACTGCCATGATAAACACCATGAGCAAAAGCAACTTGAGGGGAAGAGGGTTTATTTGACTAATGCTTCCCATCACTGGAGGAAGCCAGAGGAAGCCAGAACAAGAACTCAAGGCAGGAACCTGGAGGCAAAGACCATGGAGGAATATTGCTCACTGTTTTGGCTTCTCATGGCTTGCTAAGCCTGCCTTCTTTTATGTCCTAAGCCCACCCACCCATGGGTGGTACCCCCTGCAGTGAACAAGGCTCTCCCACATTAATCATTAACTCCACTACAGACCAATCTTATGAAAGCATTTTCTGAGTCAAGATTACCTCTTCCCCAATACATCTAGGTTTGTGTCAAGCTGACGAAAGCTAAACCATCCCACTCTCATTCAGTTTCGTTACTGAGCATGCTCAGAACCAGTGCACTTTTTTTTTCCCCCAAAATAAGGTTTCTCTGTGTATTTGTGGCTGTCCTGTAACTCACTCTGTAGACCAGGCTGGCCTTGACACTTTTAAATACTGGAACCAGTCACACCATAGGAAGCCAAGTTGAATGTAAGGAAAAACTCCCTGCTGTTAGGAAACCTTTCTGTTTGTAGCCTGATTTCCTCCTTCTGGTATCTACACATTTGTTCTTATGGGGGATGTTGCCGGTCCATCTTCCTTCCTATCCTACCCTCTTCACTCTCTGCCTCCACCAGCACACGGATTCATTTTGTAGTATTCCCATGCAGGGAGTCATATCATAGTTGCTAGCTAAGAAGGATCCTTCTCACAAGGATTCTGTTCATTCATTCTTAAAAATCTCAATCCTTGTCAATCTTGGCCAACAACCATACTTGGCCAGCTTACAAATCACAAAATCTTAGGACAAATGAGGGTTCTTTATTTAAGTATAAATAATTTAAATTGTGTGGCGTAATAGGGTTCTAATATTTAAATTTAAGCAATTATAAGCTATATAGCAGCCCTCCTGTTTGAGTTATCTGATCCAAATCTTCATTGAGGGCTGGTATCCATGGTCTTATGCTAGAAAACTATAGCATGCTAGGAGAGACATAGTGACAGAGACAGGCAGAAACAGAGAGAGGGAGGGGTGTTTGGAGGGGGGAAAGCTTAGAAATTTATGACTGATACTATTTATTACATATCATTGAAGGGAGGAAATAGTGAGTGCCACTCGAGAGATAGAGTTAGATAAAATTAGATTACTGATTTTTATCAAACTCTTAAAACCAAGTTTTATTCAATCTGTCACATAAAACTCAAAAGCAACTAGGAAAAAAATGGTTTGCTACTGGTTTAGTTTGGGTCCTAATAGGAGATGAACTTGCCCTCTTATTTCAAACATTTTTAAGAGCTCAGACCACCTCTGTGCAGGGTGGTTTCCTTTGCCCCTCTTGGTCGCATTCCCTCTCTCCATTAGGCTGAGCTCTGTGTGCTACACTATGTATGTGCCTGTGCGATTGCCTGTGTGGTTCAAGCTGTTAGCCGCCTCTCAGAAGTTCATGAAAATGAAAATCAAGCCAGACCTAGAATTTTCAGACCCATCCAGGTGTAGCCGCAGAGCTGCCTGCACCCTCAGACTTAGGCCTCCCAGTGGTACCTTCTCCTCTGAACTCTGACCTTCTAGACTCCATAGTCAAACTGTCTAGAATAGGGCATCTTTCCCTGGCCCCATTCAGACTGTGATCAACCACAGTTACCTTCTAAGACATGCTAAGATGACTCTCTAATTTGAGTTTCTGTCTCTTTTCCATTAAAATGAAGATGGATTTTTATGATTTTGCTAGATTTTTCTTAATTGATGACAACTCTCTTCATTTGAGTCATCAAAGAGTAATACCTTTGATGAAGCAGGTCAGGCTTCAGGGTGACTCTCATTAGAGGAAGAAAAACCATTGGGTTTTGACGCCTGAGTTATCTAAGAGCTTCCCACAGAAATGTTTTTGCTCTGGCCAGAACATCATAATTCTATTGGAGGAGGGCTGCTTATTGGTTCCCAGCTGCCCAGCCAGCTTAGACCCAAAATAATCACACAGAAACTGTATTAATTAAACCACGACTTGGCCCAGTAACTCTAGCTTCTTATTGGCTAACTCTTATATTAATTTAACCCATTTCTGTTCATCTGTATATCGCCATGTGGCTGTGGCTTACCAGGTAAAGTTTCCAGCGTCTGTCTCCAGCAGCTCCATGGCTTCTCTCTGACTCTGTCCTTCTTTCTCCCAGCATACAGCCTAGCTTTCCCTGCCTAGTTCTGTTCCTCCCTGCCAGAGGCTCAAAGCAGTTCTTTATTCATTACACAAACAGAAGGACCTCCCACACCATAATCCCAGGTCCCGTTTTCTCATAGATGGCTCCCCTTCCCCAGCATTTCACCTGGAATGGAAATCTGAATCAGATTGAAACATCTGGGTAGCTTCTGTGAACTATTTTAGCATCTGAAAGTTTCAACAGTGTGAACTGAGCGGTGCACTGTAGATGGGTAGTGCACATTCACCATCCTCCTGCCTCGTCAAAGTGGCATTCCATGGCTTCTTAATTCTGTATTTTGTCACAAATACCTGAAAGATTAACGTTTGATAGCACTACCCACCTACATTAAATCTGTGCTTCTTTGACTTTTTTGTCACCCCCCCTCCTCGCCCAGGTACAAGGCAGATCTCACTCTCCAGTTATACTCAATTTTACTAGCATTGGAATTGCCAACTTCTTGATTTACAGTCTAGAGATAAATTAATGAGAACCCACTGGCCTAGCAGTTGGGAGAAAATATTTGCAAAGCATGTATCTGATATTGGGTTGACATCTAGAACATATAGAAAACTGTATAGCCTCAGTAGCAAAACCTTACATGACCCCATTAAAAGATAGATGTTTCTTAAAGGAAAATATCCCCAATAGCCAATGGATACAGGGATCCACATTCTCTAATGCTTATCACCAGGGAAATGCAAATCACAGTTGAAGTGACCTGCTTCCAGCCCCAGTTAGCAAGTGCTAGTCAGGAGAAACTTGCATATCATTAGTGGTGATGTGAAGTACAGCAGCCGCTTAGGAAGCTGCTTGGAAAAGTTACAAATAGAACTGCCATATGATCCAGCAGTCCAATTATGGAGTATGTATTCATTCAGAGGGGATGAGGTCAGCATGCCTAGAAGATGTCAGCCCTCCTAAGCTCATTACTACACTCTTCACAGTAACTAGGAAACAGAAACAACCTGTATGTCCATCCAACGGATAAGCAATACTGGCCACATGAAGTACAAAGTCAAGTACTATTACCATGTACAATCCAAATTTTAAACTACTAATGTGCTGTTACTCTAGATTCCTTTTCTTCCTTTTTTTCCTTTATTATTTCCTTCCTTCCCTTGTTCCCTCCCTCCTTCCTTTCCTTTCTTCCTTCCCTTCCTTCCTTCTCTCCTTCCCTACTTCCTTCTTTCTTTCTTCCTTAAAGACAGGGTCTTACTATGTAGCTCTGACTATCTCTCTCTGTCTGGAACTCACTGTGTAGACCAAGCTGACCTTGAACTCACAGAGATCCACCAGCTTCCCATCTTCCATCTGTCTAATGGACACGGTCACTTAGAAGTAGACACAGTGGAGAGACTGTGTGCAAGACAGGAGGACAGCCCTCAGCAGAACAGAACCAGCTGTCTCTGACCAAAGAGAGCCCAGTCTCTAGAACTGTGAGAAATAGACCTGTGTTTCAGCTTCCAGCTTACGGTACTTTGCCATGGCTCCCTAAGCCCACTGAAACTCAGGACAATGCTGAGAGTCCCTCTCTCCATCCTTCCCTCCCTCTAGCTCAGGTGGATGTTGGTCCTTGCTTGACATAGTATTCACTGCTGTACTTGTCAGACTGCCAGTCCAAGAGTCACCAAAGATTATTCTGTCTCATTCCTCTAGCTCCCTGTTGGAGCACTGGACTTACAGACATATACTATCACATCTGTTTTGTGTGAATTCTGAGGACTCAAACTCTGGTCTTTATGCTTGTAGCAATCCCTGAACCCACTGAGCTGTTACAGCTGTTAAAGCCCATGTTCTGAAATTTTACTTTATCCACTTGGTCTAGGGTGCATTTAAAGGTCTCTGCTTGTTTTCTTCCCATACATCTTCCTGCTGCTGAGAGTCAAGGGCTCATCCCTTCTACCATCTCTACCTCTAGATCTATTCATTTTCTGTTTGTGTATGTATGTGTTTTAACATTGGCTGCATATATATTTATTCATAATTGATACATGCTCCTTCAGGACTAACTCTTTGATAGTTTTACAGTGCCCTTCTTTGGCTCTTGTTTTCGATCCATTGTGTATGACATAAACATGGGTGCTCCTGTTGGCTTTTGACTTCTATGTGTGTAGAATGCTTCTGTCCCTCACCTGACTTCATACATGTCCTTCAAGAGTCTCTTGGATGCAGCATGGGCAAGGTCTTAACTTTTTGTCCATTTAGTCACTCTCTGTCTTTTAATTGGCCAGTTCACACTTGAGATCACTACTAAGAAAAGCCTTTTGCCAGCTTGTCATTTGTGTCCTGGTTCTAGTTGGCCTTGGTCATCTAGTCCTTCCCTGTTGCACAGACTTGATTCCTTTCTCAAGTGCCATTTTCCCCCCCTTTGGAGTTCATAAGTCCAAGGGATTTATGTATTAAATCTTCCATTTATAATGGAGCGTTTTAAGGCTGTAATTGCAGTCTAGATTTATTAAGCCCCATTTTTGTTTTTCTCCTATTAATTTACATGTTCATTCTATTTTAGTGTTTCCAAACTCATCTTAAGCTTCTCAGTTTAAGATTGTGTTTTCTCATACAGGGATAATGAGGCTTGATAAGCCCCTGTTGTCCTGGGCTTGTATCCAATAAGGGGGAGTCATCATGAATCCTGTATCAGTCACAAGTGTGATAATCAATAAAACATGGAGATGGCTCAGGGACTCAGCCCAATTTAACTGAATATTTCTGGGAACTTAGGAGGGAAAAGTCAGAACAGAATTCCCTAACTACTCAGTGATGTAACTCATTCACTAATTCAGCCTCCATTCATGAAATCATCACTTTAAGATGGAATTTTCATAGCGGAATGACTAGACACTATCCAAATAATTTATTTCCTTGTGGCAGTTATTTACTTCTCCTTTAGATTCTATGAAAATATTCATTAGGATTCAAATTTAGATCTCAATTACAGTTGGTCATTATGGTTTTTGTTTGTTTTGTTGTTATTTTTTAATTGATTTTTAAATTTTTCTCAACATTTTTCTCTGTTCCCCTCCCTGCCTCTCCCCTCCCCTTCAACATTCTCCCAGGGTCCCCATGCTCCCAGTTTACTCAGGAGATCTTGTCTCTTTCTACTACCCATGTAGATTAGATCTATGTATGCCTCTCTTAGGGTCCTCATTGTTGTCTAGGTTCTCTGGGATTGTGATTTGTGGGCTAGTTTTCTTTGCTTTATGTTTAAAAACCACTTATGAGTGAGTACATGTGATAATAGTCTGTCTGGGTTACCTCATTTTAAATGATGGTTTTTAGCCCCATCCATTTGCCTGCAAAATTCAAGATGTTGTTATTTTTTTCTACTGTGTAGTACTCCATTGTGTAAATATGTATTTTTAATGTCTCTTTGAAGCCCATGCTAGCCATGGGACCCTCCTTCCTGTTTCCCAAGTGCTGAGATAACAGTCATGTGACACTAAAGATTGAGACTATGATATCTGATGATTTTATGTAAGCACCACTTTAGTGAAATAGAGGGATTTTTCTCCTACTGGAGTGGTTCAGAAGCCACTGAAACATCGTGTGACCTGAGCTTTCCTATTGGCTCAGGATCTATAGGGGAAAGAAACATTACTTTCTTCCCCCATTCTCAAAAACTACCACTAACCAGTTATTGTAAGATGATTTGCTCAAAACAACTAGTATAAAAGACATTGAAGACAAAGTATAGATTATGGAATATTTTAAAGATTATATCATTTTTATACCTTCTACACTGAAATAATTTCACAATTAAGGCTTTGGAGACTGGCCCTAATGCCTCTGTACACCCCCATGTAGCACATACCCTCTCTCTCTCTCCTCACCATTTATTCATTTACACATTTCAGATAGGGTGGGAGTTCTTCACCAGAACCCTTTAAGCAACTGGGAGGGAGAAAGAGTTACAATAATACAATAAATTCACCTCCATCTGGCTCCCCATATCCACCCTCTGATACTTACCTATCACTTCTTTTTGTAGTGTGTATTTTAAATATAATTCCATAACTCCCCTCTTTCCCTTTCCTCCCTCTAACATATCTCCTGACCATCCCTGCTCCTCAAATTCATGGCCTCTTTTTCTTATTATTAAGTAAGAATGTAGAGATACATAAATACAACCTGTTAAGATCATTTAGTGTTGCTTGGCATGTTTGTGATTTCAGAGCTAACCACTTGGAATTGGATAACCGTTTAGAGGCTCGACCTGTGAACAATGATTCATTCTCTCAACAGTCAATAGTTTTCTTAGACCATTGTGTATGAATGGGGCCCCTTGAGATTTTCCCCTTCCATGATAGCATGTAGATTGGTGTTTTCTTTGTTCAGGTCTTTTTCAGGTTACCAAAAAATTGAGATATCATGTATATTGCTTCTCTGCCATTTCAAGAAGGCAACATCTCGGACTTTTAGGTCCTCTGGTTCTCACCATCTTTCTACCTCTACTTCCGTGGTATTCCCTGAGCCTTACTTGCAGGAATTGTGTTGTATGTGTATCCACTGGGTCTGGGTACACCATGGTCAGTTGTACCTTGTATTTTGACCAGTTGTGGTTTTCTGTAATGGTCTCTGTCAACTTCAGAGAGAAGCTTCATTGCTGAGGGGAGACAGGCATACTCACCTATAGGTATGGAGTAAGTATTAGAATGCATGTCAGAATTATGTGAAATAGCAAGCATATTTTTACTTCTGTTATATAAAAAGTAGAACTTCCTGTATACAATATTGCTATATTCAATAATAAGTTACTCCAATGAGTCAAGTTGATCAAGGCATTCATGAATAATTGAATTATCCGTATTTAAGGGAGGAAAGACGAATCATTGTTCATTTTCCCATTCATGAGAGAATAAAACTGGTCTTGGCACCCAGGATGAATGACTCATTCTAACTCCAGGAAGATGAGGTTTCATGCTCATGTGAATCAGGCAGTCAGAGGTAGAGTCTGGAACATCCTGTTTGGCAAAGTATTTTCATGGAGAACTTTTGAGTGTGGTTGGTGAGAAGATTAAATGGATTAATATATAAAGCTCTTCCACAATGCCTAGTATGTAACAAATACTATATATAACTTGATTTTTAATCATGAGCTTGTTTATACAGCTGCTTAGATTATGTAAAACAGTTATGTTTTCAGCTCTTATTTTCACTGTGAAAGCTTCACAGAAACACACTTCCCAGGCTTTTCTAGTACGGTTGTGTGTACCCTCCCCAGGAGTAATCCCACATTGTTGAGCAGCTTCCATTTATGTCATTATTGGGAATTTGGGAAGACTCAATTTTCCATTAACATACCCTTGATCTCAATTTCTATTTATTTTATTGATTACTCTATCTCTTGAAATTGACTAAATGATTTACACCATATATTTACTCAAAGCATAACAAGAATGAAATATATAAAGGACTTTGAAGTCCTTAATATTAGATGTGACTTCAGTAGTACTTAGAGGTGGTCTATTGAGTGCTAGGCTTGAGTAAGTATTTTAACTGAATGAACTGGCAATTTTGCTCAAACATTGTCATGATTGAGTTCAACTGAAATGATCTAGCTCTTATAGGGAAAAAAATGTTTAGTGTCTCCACATTCAGTATGTTAGCTGTTGTCTTCTAAATGCTTTGATTACATGGAGGCATATTCCAACTTAATTTGTTCAGTATTTTTATCATGAAAGGATGTTGGGATTTTTTAATCCATTGACTTTTTCAAAAATCCACTGAGATGACAGGTTCTTGCCCTTCATCATGTATGTGCACCATTGTTTTTATTTGAGTATATTGAAACTTGCTTGCATTCCAAAGATCTTTAAAAATAGATTCATTTAGTTTATGTATATGTGTTTTTCCTGCATGTATATATGTGAATCACATGTGTGCCTGGTGCCCATGGAGGCCGAAAGGCAGCACTGGATCCTCTGGAACTAGAGATACAGATGATTGAAAGTCACCATGTGGGTGCTGGGTACCAAACCCCAGTCTCCTTCAAGGGCAACGAGTGCTCTTAACCACTGAGTTATCTCTGTAGGCCCAACATTCCTAAGATCTTTTTAATGTGCTGGTAAATTTTTTTATGAGGACTTTGTTGATTTTCACATCAATGTTTATCAAATATATTGACCCATCATATTTGTTGTTGCTGCTGCTGCTATTTTCTTTCTCTGGTTTTGGTATTGGGGTAACACTGACCCTACAGAATGTGTTTGGAAGAATTTCTTTGTCTTCTGCTTGGGAAAATAATTTAAAGAGGATTGGTATTCGGTCTTCATTGAATGTTCAGTGGAATTTAGCAGGGCATCTGGTCCTGGCTTTTCTTTGGGAAGTTTTTTTTTCTATTGTCTTTTCAATATTGTTATTATTGGTCTGTTTAGGTTTTTCTATTTGTTCATCATTTAATCTAGATAAGGAACATTTTTAGCATCTACCAGACACTAAAAATGCTGTGTACAAATAGTCTTAGCTGTGGCGTGTCCCTTTCCTTGCCTTATTTTATTTTCATCACCCTCCCTTTTCTTAATCTAGCTAAGGGTTTCACTATCTGTTTCTATTCACAGAGTACCAGTTTTTCCTCCATTTGTTCTCAAACTTCAGGGCATCCATCTATACTCACCTTGCCAAGGGCTTTTATCATTGTTGAAATTCACAATGGAAAGATAGATGGGGAAATGTGGTGCCATCCCAGGGCCACCAACATTGATGTAAAGTTCCATTTTCCCTTAAAGTTGGAAAGTGGAAGCAAGCAACATCAAGGACTTACTAAGAATGAGAACTATTTGGTCTCTGTATTCTACTAGAGAGAAGGACAGCCAACCAATGCCACCCAGAAGCATGCAGGTGTTTTCTGTCTCTTCCTGGTTTTCCTCTAGACTTCAGTGATACAAACCTCACCCCCAGCCAAGTCCCCAGCCTCTGCGCCCACTCTGCTCACTAGCTCTTTTCTTTGCTGGTTTATCCTGGCTGATACTCAATAGGCAACTCTTTCTCCAACAATTAATAGTGGTTGAGAAGAGATGAGCTTCTCATTGGCCTCCAGGGACTATGGGGTCATCTAAGGGGAGCAAACCTGTAGGTGGTTACCATGGAGCTCCAGCCTGGAGGTAGAGGAGACAAATACATTTCTGAAACACTTTAATTATCATAATATCTAATTAACACAGGACCCAGAGTAATACATACTATTTTTTCTAGTTTTCTGTGAGAACAAAAGATTAATTTGATTGCTTTTGAAGTGGCACGAGAATAGGAGAGTTGCAGAGGAAAAAGAGAATCATCACCCCAAACCCTACCAACTTGCCACAGAATGGAGACACAAGAATGTCCCTTAAGAGACCACCACCGCCAAGTGTGGTTGCCAGGAGGCAGAGGTAGGAGGATCTCTGTGAGATCCAGGCCTGGTCCACATAAATTATAGGCCAGCTAAGACTACATAGAGAAACCTGTCTCAAAGAAAGTTTGTGTGGGGAGCGTCACGGGGTCAGAGTTAGTATGTAGATTATTTCAGCATTTTGATTTGAGATTATTATGTCAACAGACCTGAAGCTTAAACATTTTCACATTCTATATGATAAAACATAAGTCTATTTTAGAATACTTTGACATTATTTTGAAATTGAAATATCATTTTCACCATTATTATAAAATATTACATAGATCACAGAGCCACAGAAAGTAAAGGTAGGGACCCTTGGTCAACAAAGAGAATTTTTCCTGGTCAGAAGTTTCTCTCTGTGCTCCATTCCAGCCCTGGACCCCATATTCTCTTCAAAGACAGCCAGTACCCTTCTGTGTGATCTCTGCAGGGTTGTTGTCCTTCTTTAACACACAAGAAATAGAGAACTATGGTTTCTTCTTACCTCTCTCTTCAACTTGATGTCAAAGTCCTTGCTGTTGACATGTTTCTCGTCTGTCTTTTCCATTTGAAGAACATGGATTGGTAGACTGAAAAGTCTCCAGTAATCCTGGATTCAATTAGCATAGACAGGCATAGTTTAGAAGTCCTATTTAAATACTGATTTCAGAAAGAGGGCAGATTTGCCTTTGATCTTTTGTCTTTGATATCAGCAGTTCTTTCTGAGAGCGCATTGCTTCAGTGTTCCTGCATCTCCCTACTTCTCCCCAGTTCCAGGACAGGCCAGTATAGTATGGTAGTAAGGTCCAATGGCCTTCCTTTTAGTTACTCAGAGACAGTATTCTGACAGGCCACTGAAGCCTAAGGAGCAGCTGAACTCAGGTCTAAATAAACCAAAACCAGCTTCGTTCTCTCTGAACGCTAACAACTTATCAGGAGACCCTGAGTGTTTGCTCCTAGCCTAGGGCTTGAATTCACTGCCCAGGAGACAACCCATGCCACCTGTTTGGTGGTGGAGCTGTGGAAGCTCATAGTGGCTCAGAGAGGACCCCCAAATCACCAACAGATTCTCACCATCCGGGCAGGGATTCAGTCTTGTTCTGCCTCAGAAACTGATGTCTAAGAGGTGGGTGTGGGGAAGGGCAGTGCCACTGTACAGAAGAATCATTGGGATTTGGAGTTCAGCCTGTGAGCCAGGTCTCCAGTGAAGCTAGCCCAGCGCTGAGGCTGTCCACACAGTCGCAGTTCTCCTCTCCCAAGGCTTCCACTGTTCTCTCTCCGCCATTCTTCATTGCACTGGTCTCACTGGGTGCTGCCTGCCTGTCATCAGCTCTGCTCCTACAAATAGATTCTTACAATGCTTTTGTGCCTTGGTTAGGAACCCCTCTGCTAAGGGGCTGCACTGAACCTCCCAACCTTGGCTCCATATGCAAGCCACCTTTGAAACATTTAAAGTATGTAGGCATACACCTAATAATTCAGTTACTGATTTAGATGGGCCCACATTTACATCTGAAAGTTCCTTGGGTACCTCTAATACATGGTGAGGGTCAGGAATGACTGGCCTAAGCAACTTTCAGTTCCTAAAATAGAGCTACTAAATATTTGATGCACACCTAATGAATAAATGAATGACTGAGTCCTGGACTCCATCAGCTGAGATAATGTTTGGCCAAGCAGGAGCTGGAAGGGAACAAAAAAAAAAAAAAAAGAGAGAGAACACATTGGACCTCAATTCCCAGACGTTTTCTTTTTTTAAAAAAAATCCTTTAACAATTAGACACCACGCCTGAATTGTTTTCAAGATGGATCATGACACAGTTCATAGTAAATCCTGCGCTATCTGTGGCAACAATGTTAGGTTTCCACAGAAGGGGATGAATTGAAAGAAAGATAGCAGGTCCCAGTTGATGACTGGGCCATAAGACACAGACACAGGGTCTAGAAATTACTTAGGATTTAGGCATCTTTGGAATATTGTCTCTTATCTCTGCTGCTCCATGCATGCTTGTTAGTTTTCAAGAGATGTGTGCAGCATTTTCTTTAGGAAGAGGGAAAATAATTTTAGGGCGCTCTACCTGGGGAGTCCTCAGTGCTATATAAACTCAGAAATTTGTTAGTCATGGTAGTTGTGGAGAATATAGTCTTTAGAAGTGATTTCTGCACCTTTATTTTCTGCATCTTCCTGATGACTTCAGACAGTTCTGGTGTGTGTGTGTGTGTGTGTGTGTGTGTGTGTGTGTGTATTCTGCATCCATCCTTTTAAAAAATTAACCATTTTTCTTCGGTTACCAGGTGGCATTAAAGATTTTTGGGTGAAAATATGCACTCCCGGTAGAGAAATTATTAAATTTTTCAGTTTCATCAAATTCAAAGGTTACCTTAATTTAAAAGAAAATATATTTCACATATTACCCTCAAAACAATGTAATACAGATATCTATTTCTGTATGAAGAGGGACTTTAAGACAAATTAACTAGATCATTCTATCCACAACCAAACACAAGGACAAAGGGGCATTAATGTTAATATGTCTGAGACAGTGACGGCAACCAGGGTGACCTCCTGTTTCCATCTATGATGGGAGTGGGCTCGTCTCAGCTCATCAGGAAAAAAAAGACTCTTAAGATGCCTAAATGATTGTCTGAGCCCACAGCTCATACATGAACCAAGATCAAAAGCAAAATTCATGAAATAGTAAACTCAGTGTCTTCCGACAGTTATTCTTGGTGGTTTTAGTCTCCTTCTCTGTTGGTAGACAGGCAGTGAGCTCAAGTAGGAACTTCTTCTGTTTGTTTTCATTTTCCATAACACTCAACAAATGGTAGGCTTCATGTAATGATGAGATGGCATAAATTATGTTTATTGCCTTCTCCAGTCTATGTTTTTATATATTCCAAATTCCATGCTCTTGTTTCAATCATAATGGTCAATCAATAGGGTAGACAGCTAAACGTGGGAAGGAAATGGGGTTTCCTGGTGCTCACTTGAGATTCTCCACTTCAGCTGCAGAGAGTGGGGTCCACCCTCCTGTTTCTCCTTTGCCAAATCTGCCTTGTTCTGTTCTTTACATTTCTTTTATCTCGTGTTCTATGCTTGCCAATCTCTGTTGGATTAGCCCAGCTTCGGACGAAGGTCAGAGCACATACAGAGGACTTGATCTGTGGATATTATCCACTTCCCGCAGAGAGACTATATCCAAGAGCAGCCACAGCATCCTGTGTCACTTTTCTCATGGTAGCTTCTTGTTTTCTGGCTTTTTGTTTTTCTTTAATGAGTCCTGAGTGTGGAGAGACCTGTGCTGCACACCTGGAACCTGGCTCCTGCTGTGGTCCTCTCTGGGCTTGTTAGCATCATTATCCACAGAAACACTAGTTTCTTTTTGATTCTTTTAAGTGGCTTTTGACTTGAGCACTCAGCCAGATGAGCATTTTGGGTTGATGGCAGGAGGGAAGTCAGCCCTGTCTTCCGTCTTCACTGGGTACCCTATTATCAGATCACTGAAGACACGGCTCCATCCACCCAGCACCGCGTGCCACCAATTTCCCTGCAACGCTGCTCAATTACTTGCTCCCATGCTGCAGTCAGCAATTTGAACAGACTGGGTGTGTTTGGCATGGTGGGTGGCATCCTGGTCAAAGTGACAGAGCCACATGAGGAAAGCCTGTATTCTCACAGAGGGGGAAGAGCACAGGATTCTCGTCAGTAGACTGAGGTATCACTTCTGCTATCTTGTGCTTCTCACCTGCTGGCTAGTCATCCTGCCATGCTGTTTGACGTTTTGTGTTTACACATCGCTGATAACTCGTGGACAGATTCTCCTCATTCTTCTCAATACTCATAGTATTCAGTAAGAACTATGTCATGTTCACTGTGTTAGTCTTTTCTGCACACGCTGTCTCATTTTTAACCCTTGTGAAAATGTTACGTGTCTTTGTGCATTTATGCAAGTATATTTTTTATTGACTTTTATTGAGCTCTACATTTTTCTCTGCTCCCTTCCCTGTCTCTTCCCTCCCACCTTCAACCCTCTAGCAAGGTACCCATGCTCCCAATTTACTCGGGAGATCTTCTCATTTTCTACTTCCCATGTAGATTAGATCTATGTATGTCTTATGCAAATATTTATGTAAGATAGATTCATAGGAAAGAAATTTCCAGGCCGATGGGGGTAACAGATTATTTTTAATATTTCTATTAATTCCTTGAGAATTGCACTTCTGTATACAGTGTATCTTGATCATATTCCCTCCCTCATTTCCCCCCAGACTCCTTCCTCATCTACTCTATACTGCACCCAACTTCATGTCCTCTATTTTGTTCATTTTTAATGACCTACCAAGACCAATTTGTGGTACCCATATACCCATACTTTGGGACCATCCAGAGAGCATTGTCGATCTACCAGGGACCACATACTTAAAGAAAGCTTACACTTCCTCCTTCAAAAGTCATCATCTGTCAATATCTCCTCAACAAGGTGTAGGTAGGAGCTCATGAGTCCCTCCCCCACTACATGCTGAGATGCTGACTGGCCTAATCTTATTCAGGCAACCACAGCTGCTGTGGGTGTGTGAGTGTTGTGGTCCTGGAATGTCCAGAGGATGCTGCTTCCATCTGGTCATCCCCAATTCCTGGCTCTTACAGTTTCTCTGCCAAGAAATCTCTTCCAAGATAGTCCCTAAGCCTAAGGGTGCAGAGTGATTTCAGTGTTGAATCTGCAGCTGAGCATTCCAAAGACACGTGTTCTCTGTCCATTAGCCAGCTGTGATTTTCCACATTAATCACCATCCAATTGCACAAAGGGACTTCTCTTATGAGGTAAAGATCTATACAAACATATTGGTATAGAGAAAATGAATTTAGAGGGCAAACTGAAAAAAGAAGTAGTAAATAGTAGAAAGGTTCATGAGTTGTTGGCCACATTTACAGTACTAAGCATACATTTCCTCCAATGGAGACAGCCTAACTTCAAATTTTTTAAAAAGCAGTTGGTTAACCCCATAACATTCTTGCCACTATTGCATGCATAAGCTATTTTGGCACACCAGTCATTATTTAGCTCATAGGATCCATAGATACATGAGATAAAACTGCCATGGTAAGAATGTCTAATGTTTACAAACTACTTTCTATGTATTACATAATTTTGTAAGTTCTATACAAGTAATAATTTGTCTAAGGTCTACAACTAAAGGATGGAAGTCCTGTTATTCTTATTTTGTACCTAAGAATTTGAAGCACAGAGAGATTTAGTGATTTGTCCCAAGTTGTCCAGCTAAAACATGCTGGGGTCTGGATGTAAATTTCAGGCGTGTACTGGAGAGACGGAGCTGCTGACTAGTTGGGGGCATGTCTGCCCTTGTAAGCAAACAGGTCTTAGCAAAAACAGGTTTTAGGCTAATTAATTTTTCCTTTTACAAAACTTCACACAATACCAAAACCTCAGGTCAGTGTTTCCATCAATGTTTTTTTGTAGACAACCTGTATAACTTAAAAACTTTTTGCCTTCTTCTTTCATGGTAACTAACAGCTCGTTTTCTCCTAGAAACCATATCAAGTAGAACTCCTCAAATACCTATGATCTCAATTCCTGTCTCCCTAGACATTCATAATTAAAGGACTGCCAAGGGAATTTATGTACTGCCACAGAGTAAATCTTAGATATAAGAACATTTATCCAAATAATTGCTTTTACAAACTTGAATGCACAATTTTCTACATGTGTGGAAACCAGCCCCTACAGATAAGACATTTTAAGAGAGAATCCCTCTGGATTTAGAGGCTGGGCAGAGACCAGTACTCATTTAATTAACCATGGGAAATTTCCAGTGAAGTGTATTATTTAACCACTGAGTAAATTACAAAGTATTTAACATTAAATCCAAGAGAGCAAACCTTTGAAAGATGGTTAGCATTAAAAATATATATCCCTCCTTGATATCTGTTCAACCTACCCATAATCCCTTGCTTCACCTACTCATCATTCCTGTGCTCCTGTTCAATGCCCCCATTATCCCTGTGCTTCTAGCCCTCTGTTAAGCCTCTTCTTTGTGCCCGGTGCAGAACAGGCACATGGGGTATGAAGCTCAAAAGCTGAAGTTGAGGAGGGGAAATGAAACCACTAATATTTCAGCTGATAGTGACAGTACAATATATTCTTGTCCTTAAAAGTCTTCATTGGAGCTGATGAGATTGCTCAGTGGTTAAGAACTCATACTGAGTCGGGCAGTGATGGTGCACACCTTTAATCCCAGCACTTAAGAGGCAGAGGCAAGTGAATCTCTGTAAGTTCAAGGCCACCCTAGTCTACAAGAGCTAGTTCAGGACAGGCTCCAAAGATAGAACAAAACCCTGTCTCAAAAAACCAAAATCAAACAAATAAAAAAAGAACTCATACTGTTCCTCAGAAGATCCAAGCTTGATGACCAGCACCCGTGTCAGTGGCTCAGAACTGCCTATAACTCCAGCTGAAGGGAATTCAGTACCTTTGGCCTTTTCCGGCACTCATACTTGTTGGTTTTACTTTTTGACACTTTTGGGGGCCTGCCACCCAGGTTCCAAATAAATCACATGGAGACTTATTACTTATGAATGCTCGGCTTTAGCTTGGCTTCTTTCCGGCTTTTCTTAAATTATCCCATCTACCTTTTGCCTCTGTGCTTTTGCCTTTTTCTAATTCTGTACATCTTTTCTTTCCTTCTCATCCTGTGTTTGTGTGACTGGGTGGCTGATCCCTGGTATCCTCACTCCTTTTCAAATTCCTCAATCTTTTTATCCCAAGATTTCTCCTGCTATTATTCTCTCTGCCTGTCAGCCCTGCCTATCCTTTCCTCTGCCTTGCTATTGGCCATTCAGCTCTTTATTGGACCAATCAGGTGTTTTAGACAGGCAAAGTAACCCAGCTTTGTTGTAGGAAGACCACTTGTTGTTCCCAGCTGCTCAGCCCCAAAATAACCGCGCAGAAACTGTATTAAGTCACTGCTTGGCCTCTTAGGTCTAGGTTCTTATTGGATAGCCCTTATATCTTAATTTAACCCATTTCTATTAATCTGTGTATCACCATGTGGCTGTGGCTTACCTGCAAGGTTCAGTTCAGCATCTGTCTCTGGTGGGTCTACATGGCTTATCTTTGACTCTACCTTCTTTTCTCCCAGCATTCAATTTAGATTTCCCCACCTAGCTCTGTTCTGCCCTACTATAGGCTCAAAGCAGTTTCTTTATTAACCAATAAAAGCATCACATATACAGAAGGACCTCCCACACCAAAGCTTCTTAGAGTTAAACAAATACAACATAAAAGAACATAACACATCTTTGCGTCATTAAACAAATATTCCACAGCATAAACAAATGTAACACATTGTAAAATAATATTTTATAAAACCTACTCACATACACATAGTCTCACACAGGCAGATACCCATACATGTAATAAGATAATAATAAAGGTGTTATGGTCATGGCCATGCTTTGGACCACAGAATGTTACTAGTCTTGGGTTCTTTTGGTTGACATGTCTTGGAGTCATTTTTCTGGCAAAATATTGAAACATTCCTGAGCTTTTGAAATGTCATCTATACATAAATACATGAGAAGCAACTGATTAAATTTAAAAGTCTAGGGTCATAAATTCTTCCATAACAGCAGGCCATGCTTCATTTTCTTCTAGATTTCTCTTTTAGAAGAAAAAGTAACAGGCAATTGAACTCTCTCTTTCTTAGAGACTTAAAACATACTCTAGGACATTTTACCCTATATTTATGAAATTTACAATTTGAACTAGCCAGATATTGGTGTAGTTTGTACTTCATTAATTTTCTGAAACAGATTTAATTTTTTTAATCTTAGGATTCGGGGCTTCCAACTAAAGAAAATTGCTTTAATTATGCTTTGGTTCTGGCTTCATAGTTCATTCTGGCTTTGGGAATACTATTTTCAAAGGGAGGCATTCTTCTCTAAACCTTTCCCCTGTGATTAAAGTCCTGTCTTATAGTCAGTCTTTCTTTTTTTTAAATTTATTTATTTATTAAAGATTTCTGTCTCTTCCTCGCCACCGCCTCCCATTTCCCTCTCCCTCCCCCAGTCAAGTCCCCCTCCCTC
>NW_026067900.1:7191767-7271073 GCF_014885135.2 Alexandromys fortis | reverse complement strand
CTAGTCTCTCCAAGACCTTTATCATAAAGGGGTGTTGAATTTTGTCAAATGCTTTTTCAGCATCTAATGAAATGATCATATGGTTTTTTTCTTTCAGCTTATTAATATGATGGATTACATTGATAGATTTTCGTATGTTGAACCAGCCCTGCATCTCTGGGATGAAACCTACTTGATCATAATGGATAATTTTTTAATGTGTTCTTGGATTCGGTTTGCCAGTATTTTGTTGAGGATTTTTGCGTTGATATTCATGAGTGAGATAGGCCTGTAATTCTCTTTCTTGGTTGGGTCTTTGTGTGGTTTTGGTATCAGGGTAACTGTAGCTTCATAAGAGGAATTTGGCAATGACTCTTCTGTTTCTATATTGTGAAATACATTAAGGAGTATAGGTATTAGCTTTTCTTGGAAGTTCTGGTAGAATTCTCCATTGAAACCATCTGGTCCTGGAATGGAGATTTTTGATAACATTTGCTAGTTCTTCGCCACTAACAGGTCTATTTAGATCGTTCACCTTGTCTTGGTTTAGCTTTGGTATATGGTACTTATCTAAAAAAAATGTCCATTTCTTTTGCATTTTTCCAGTTTTGTGGCATACAGGCTTTTGTAGTAAGATCTAATGATTCTGAATTTCCTCTGTGTCTGTGGTTATGTCCCTCTTTTCATTTCTGATCTTATTTATTTGTGTGTTCTCTCTCTGTCATTTAATTAGTTTAGATAGGGGTTTGTCAATCTTTTGATTTTCTCCAAGAACCAACTTTTTGTTTCATTGATTCTTTGGACTGTTTTCTGTGTTTCTATTTTGTTGATTTCCGCCCTCAGTTTGATTATGCTCCTCCTGGGTGTGTCTGCTTCTTTTTTTTTCTAAAGCTTTCAGGTGTGATGTTAAGTCCCCGATGTATGCTTTCTTCGTTTTCTTTAAGTGGGCACTTAGTGCTATGAACTTTCCTCTTAGCACTGCTTTTATCGTGTCCCATAGGTTTGAGTATGTTGTCTCTTTATTTTCATTAAATTCAAGGAAGACTTTAATTTCTTTCTTAATTTTTTCCTTGACCCAGGTGTGGTTCAGTAGTTGACTGTTCAGTTTCCATGAGTTTGTTGGCTTTCTGGGGGTAGCACTGTTGTTGCCTTCTAACTTTAATCCGTGGTGATCTGATAAGACACAGGTGGACACTGATATTTTTTTGTATCTGGAGGTTACCTTTGTTTCCGAGTATGTGGTCAATTTTCGAGAAGTTTCCATGAGCTGCAGAGAAGGTATATTCTTTCCTATTTGGGTGGAGTGTTCTATAGATGTCTGTTAAGTCCATTTGTTTCATTACCTCCAATAATTCTCTTAATTCTCTATTAGGTTTCTGTCTGATTGACCTGTCCATTGGAGAGAGAGGTGTATTGAAGTCTCCTACTACTAGTGTGTATGGTTTGATGTCTGCCTTGAGTTTTAGTAATATTTCTTTTACATACATGGGTGCTTTTATATTAGGGGTGTAGATATTCAGGATTGAGACATCATCCTGATGAATTGTTCCTGTTATGAGTATAAAGTGTCCATCTCGAACTCTTCTGATAGATTTTAGTTTGAAGTCAGTTTTGTTAGAAATTAGTATGGCCATACATGCTTTTTTCTTAGGACCATTTGCTTGAAACACCTTTTCCCAACCCTTTACTCTAAGTAGATGCCTGTCTTTGTGGTTGAGATATGTTTCTTGCAAACAGCAGAATGTTGGATCCTGTTTTCATATCCAGTCTCTTAGCCTGTGCCTTTTTATAGGTGAATTGAGACCATTAATATTAAATGATATTAATGACCCATGGTTGTTTACTACCAAAAACAATAAGAATAACTGGAGTAGAGTTTGTGTGTCTCCCTTTTTTGAGTTGTGCTGGTGAAGGGTCGCTAGATGCCTGAGTTGTTGTAGGCAGTGATGGCTTCATTGGGTTGTGATTTTCCTTCTATTACTTTCTGTAGGGCTGGATTTGTGGCTACGTATTGTTTAAATTTGTTCTTATCCTGGAATGTCTTGTTTTCTCCATTGATAGTGAACAATAGCTTGGCTGGGTATAGTAGTTTGGGTTTGCATCCATGGTCTCTTAGTTTCTGCAGTACCTCTATCCAGGACCTTCTGGCTTTCATGGTTTCCATAGAGAAGTCAGGTGTAAGTCTGATCAGTTTACCTTTATAAGTTACTTGGCCTTTTTCCTTTGTAGCTCTTAATATTCTTTCTTTAACCTGTATATTTTGTGTTTTGATTATTATATGATGAGGGGATGTTTTTCTTTGATCCAGTCTGTTTGGTGTTCTGTATGCTTCTTGGATATTCAAAGGAATATCTTTCTTTATGTTGGGAAAGTTTTCTTCCATAATTTTGTTAAAAATATTTTCTGGGCCTTTGAGCTGTGACTCTTCTCCTTCTTCTATTCCTATTATTCTTAGGTTTGGTCTTTTTATTGTGTCCCATATTTCCTGAATGTTTTGTGATGAGAATTTGTTGGTTTTGCTGTTTTCTTTGATCAGTGTGTTTATGGCGTCCTCAGAATCTGAGATTCTTTCTTCTATTTCTTGTATTCTGTTGATTATGCTTGTTTCTGTAGGCTCTGCTCGTTGACCTAGATTTTCCATATCCAGCTGGTCCTCAGTTTGTGTTTTCTTCCTTTCTTCTATTTCAGTTTTCAATTCTTGAACTGTTTCCATTACCTGTTTGATCATTTTTTTATTGGTTTCCCAGGGTATCATGTACGTATCTACTTAATTCTTCAAACTTTTTGTTATACTTCTCATCCATTTCTATAAGTGTGTTTTTTACATGTTGTTTAAGGGACTCTATTGCTTTCATAAAGTCGATTTTTTCCACTTCTTCTGTGTTAGGGTGTCCTTCTGTTGTAAGATCATTGGGTTCTGGTGTTTTAATGTTGTTTTTCAGATTATTGGGTGAATTTTTGCCTTGGCGCCTGCCCATCTCCTCCTATAGGTGCTATCTAATGGGTCTTTTAAAACCGGATCAGGTTTCCCTGCTGGCCAGGGGCTCCTCTTACAAAATGCCCTCGCTCTGTTTCCTGGCTCCTGCCAGGGGCCAAGATCCCTCTCACCCCTCAGAAGGGTCTTCAGGAACAGAACCCGGCTCCTCATTTGCCAGGGACCTCGCCAACCAAAGGCCTACCTCTTTGATTTAATTGTAGTGGGGTGATCTGCTCTCGGTGTTGCATGCCAGTCCCAGCCGCCTGCCGCCTGCATCGTCTGCCGCCATGCAGGTCCCCTCCAGTCCCCGTGGCCTGTGTCATCTCTATAGTCAGTCTTTCAAAAGCCCTTATTATACTTCATGTGTTTGCTCATCCTCAGGTGAGAAGACTCAGTGTATGACTAACCTGGTTATCCTTAACCCACTTCTCAGTTGTCTTTGATTACTGACAGAACTAGAATTTTGAGGCAGGGCTTACAAAGCTCTGAGCCTCAGTGTGCTCACCTGGACTACTCAGCTCTGCCTTCTATTGTATTGATTAAGGTATATACCCAGAATGAAAGAAATCCTAAGGGGCTTCTTCAGAGTGAGTCTGCCTAGCCTATCATGCCTAGTAGAAAGGAAAGTATGGGGCCATTTGGAGTGATGCTTAAACATCACACACACACACACACACACATATGCATGTTTGCTAGCTATCATGGTAGGCTGAAGCAGAGCATGGCTGGCTGGCTGCTTACAGACAGTTCTCAGGCATGAAGCAAGGTTGAATGGTTAGGTTTCTGATTTTTTTTTCTGACTTCCAACTTTTCAGGTATGAACAAATAACAGTAATTATTGAAATTCCCTGGCTCCTGCCTTCCAAATCCTGTTTTATTGTTTTGGGGTTGTGGTGGAAGGTAATTTTTGTTTTGAAAGTCTGTCCTTTTGTTTAGCTTTTAGAAAGCCTTCTGGGAAATCAATCTATCTATGTTAAGAATGTTGGACTAAAAATAAGATCTGACTCTTTCCAGACACAGGAAATTTATCAATATACGAGCCTCAGCTTTATGTCTAAAACAAACTGGACCTCCTTGTTTCCTGGTCTCCCACACATTATTGGAGTGTTGGTATATATTTTTTTTCAATCTTAAAATAGTGAAAGCTAGGATAACCAAGCCTTTCAGAGCCATTTTATCTTTGTGAGTGTGTGTGTACCCACAGAGGTCATTATAAAATGGATAGATGGATAGATAAATGATAGCTAGATAGCTAGATAGCTAGATGATAGATAGATAGATATAGATAGATAGATAGATAGATAGATAGATAGATAGATAGATAGATAGATAGATAGATAGATAGATAGATAGATAGATAAGCAGGCAGGCAGAGAAAAACAGAGTAGAGATCCCCTACAGCTAGAAGGCAGTAGTTGCTTCCTGATTATCACTTCACTTCCACAAGATAATTCCAAGTCAACATTCAGAAGCCTCCTTAGGCACTCCTTTCCCCATGGCACTCATAATGATGGCAGCTACAAAATAGTGTGTTTACGTCAATCCCCATGTTCCTTCACCAAAGGAACATGTTCATTCATCCACAAAAAATCTTCTGTAACAGTTGGGAGTACAGAGATGCTGTAACTCTACAACTAACAGGAAAAGCCAAGTTAAGATGGACTGGAGACAATTCAATAGGAACTGTTTACAGAAACATAGTCAAGGTGTACTACAACCAGAAGGGGCAGGATGCTCACCTCCCTTTAGCAAAAGCTACACAGGAAGGGAAATGGTTTAGAGTTATAAAGAGGCTGGCACCTAAAATGGGCTGCTTGTGGAAAATTTTTGATGCAGAATCTAGCCATCAAAGCAGCCCTCACAGGACAGACCTAAAGAAAACACCTGGCATGGCCTGCTTCATTCTTTTTCTTGCCAGGATTCCCCAATGCCCAAACCCCTCTAGATACAGGAGTGTAGGGCCAATGGCTGATGGTATATTCAGATTATCAACCTCTTGGAGCAAAGAGGAAAGGGTGGATGATGAACTGAGAGCCCAGTGGAGAATAATTAATGCCTGCTTTTAACATTATCATGCAGTGCAAGGAAAGCCAATACATCTGGACAAAGCAATCAATAAGAAAGTTAAATGTCCCCTTTATTACATTAGGTTATTATATCATAGGCATGTTTATATATTTGCAAACTTCAAAAGATTAACAGGAAATAATCCATTAAAAATGTCATCGCTAAAATTTTCTAGTCCTCCTAGTGAGATTAGTAATAGAAAATGTGTCTGCTTTTAAATGGAGTAAGATAAATTACTAAATAATAAACTTCCAATAAGTACAGTATATACATAGACAAAACATAAAATACAGAGCTAGAAAGATGGCTCTGTGGTTTTAAGGGCACTAACTGCTCTTCTGGAGGACCCAGGTTCAGTTCTCAGCACATACGTGACAGTTTGCAAAGGGGATCTGATGCCCTCTTCTGGATTCTGTGGGTACTGTCCCCTTGTGGCACATGTACACACACAGAGGCAAAACAATACTACACATAAGTTATTTTTAAATGTAATCAGTATGCAAAAGACTTGAGTCATTGAAAGGGGAATATCTATAGTTTTGTGTTCATGGAAGAAAAACTCAAGTATAAAGTCAGAGAGCTATCCATCCTGCATAGGAAAACTCTAGCATAGAGTTATTACCAGTTTAGGGATTAAAGCAAGCCTTAACAATTCTAGCCTTTAAGGCTTCCATTCAGGGTTGAATTAAAAGTACATGAATAGCTAAGGGGCAGGCTAAAAATCTGAGGGTAAAGTCAACTCACAACGGGAATCATCTGTCCATGTTTCTTTATTCTTCTCTATATCTGTTACAAATGTTCCCAGTCATATATACCCTTAAAACAAGCAATTCCCCAGCCCTAACGGGTTCCAGGGCCAGAATTCTTTTACACACACACCCAGGGAGAGAGGGAGGGAGAGAGAGAGAGATCCCTGGGAGTGGCTTAGTACAAGTCCAGTGAACTCCTTAATGGAGAATGTTAGTTAAGAAAGGAATTAATTAAATCAGGGGATTATGGAGGGGAAGGTTGGTACACTACATTGTTCGGTGGTTAGTAAAGGGCTAAAAGGCTTATTTTCAGTAAAATGATGAATAGGACACAGATTGTATTTTAAATCGGCATGTCGCTTCTTTTCTCCTAGTATGCATAGAGGCTACCTATGTAAACAGTCAGGGAGAAGTCTTAATCAGAGAGCACCATACACCAAATGCTGCAGTTTCTATGGATCTAGGTCTGGAGTTTTGCTCTAGGCGAGACATAGGTGAACACAAATAAAGTAGTCCCATGCTAGACCAGAATTGAGTATAATAAAGGGTTCTTTATTTAGGGAGGATTCATAGATCATAGTCCTCTGCATGAATGGGTAACAGGAACTGAATCTAGAAGTAAGGCAAAAAAGGAGAGAGAGAGCTAGCACATGTTTTTTTGGTACCCAAGGCCACGGCCAACCTGGATCAGCATTCAAAGGCCATTGGCTGAAGGAGGTTCCCCAGCATCTCCCCCCCTTTTGTGTAAATAAGAGAGTTCCAAACCCAATGCAAAATTATATATAATAAGAATATATATCAAGAATAAAAATTAGAATAACAACCAGCATAAATAATATTAAGCAAGAAACATAGGCTAAATGTTTTAATAATTATTTTATCCTAAGGAGTCAAAGTCTTATATTAGAAATAGCTTGGCTAAGTCATGGAAAATAACTATGACTATTTAGTCTTCAACCCCATCGAAGACCTGAGAAGGGAGATAATATTACTTGAGTAGGCAGAAAGTGCAATAAATGACAGAGACAACTGGCTACCTGGGCAATCACCCAAAGTCTCATTTGTAACATTGGAGCAACCAACTTTGGCTAAGGCCTAGAGTAACTGACAGATCATTTTTGGAGGCAGGAAATTTTTCAGAACCATCTTACCCTGTCTTGCCAAGATTTGCCAGTCTTTTGTCATGTATTCTGCTTGTCAGATCTGAACACTGTGCATTTTGTCAATGACCAAGGCATGGGAAGTTCCTTGCCCAAAAGCTAGTTTTGCCAAGAAGAAAACAAGCCTCGAATAGATCAGTGCTGCCAGGAGCAATCGTGTCTCATGTTAACAGAACCCAAAGTTATTTAAATGCCATGTTCTACAGTTATTTGAAGTGGTTGAAGATTACCTATCTATGCAGAATATAATCCTTATGCATCCAAAGAACCTGATTAGTCTAACTATAAGATGACAAACATGGATAACTATTAACCTATGAATCTTAATACCTATATAACTTAAAGACTAAGACTTCATATTAGGATATTAAACAATCTTTAAGCAACTGTGCAGTAAATGAGCACAATGACCTCAAAATGTAAGCAATGTATAAGTATCTTGATCAGAGGGAGAAATGTATAGTGCAACATGATAAATATATCCTAAAATTGTATCAGTATATAAAATGTCTTAAATAAAGGTAGAAACATACATGCATACAATATGACAAAATAACTTTGCATAGATGTACAAATATTATAAACAGAAATAGCATATTCAATGTAACAAATATAATTTGAATTTGTATCAATATATGAGAATCTATACCAATGTAAATTACCTATAAAAATAGCTCACAAGTATTCACTCTATTACTCACTATTATTATTAGTGCGAGTGCATACTAATCTACCTATTATCCCATTCAATTGCCTGTTTTTTTTTTCAAAGAGATCCTTGAGCCTACAAAACTTTACTCCAACCCCCAACACTATACCAGTTATAATCAACAGGTAATTGATGTCCCTAACCCTGAGGACAAACTTTGTTGGGAGAGGGGTTAGGTCATCTTCTCCAAGGCTTCTAAATTATCAGTTCCTGGGTATGCTGTTATCAGCCATTCTGGTAGTGAGATAAAACCAGAACAGCAGCTTGGGCAAGTAGTAATTCTATGTCCTTCGATATCTGTGACTAGTATCTTAGATGGAACACTCTATGCCTGGACCCTAAGCACTGAACAAATGCCTGCTATTAGAAATCATTCATGGGGAGAGGACTTCCTCCTCCTCCTCTGAACATTTACTCACATGATTCAAAACTCCTCCTCTCAATGCCAAAAATGGATGAAAATGGTGTCCCTAGGATGGAGGTTCTGGTGGTGAACAGGCGAACATACCCTAGAGTCTGATTATTCACTAGCTGGAAACCCAGTGAACCCTTTGGCTTCAGTTTGAAGCTCTGGGAATTCATTTTATATGAACAAGGCTCTGGCTCATTGCATACCTTATGAAAAGGTTACAAAGTGGTGTGCCACACAGTTCCACTCGTGAAAATTAAACGGTGAGCCAACTAGTATGTGGAGATGACAGGTAACAGAAGCACTGCCCTTAAATCCCCTTGACAGCAGTCAGAGATTACTACAGACATCCACCATTGAGGAGTTATTAGCTTGCAAGAAATCAGATTTCATTATGTCCTATTTCAAACAAAATTTGGGTTTTGCTTGCCTCCTTGACCTTTCCCTTCCACCCCTCCCCACTCTGCCCCACAGAATAACTCATCTCCTTCCCACATTCATGTCACCCATGACATCCTCCCGTCACCTCAACACTATGCCCACCTTGTAATCACCCACCTAGCTTCAGAGTCTATACTCACTCTCACACTGATTATTTAGACACAAACATTAGAAAAGCCAGAATCTGCATGTGAGAACATGTGACCTTCTGTCTTGAAGACAGGCTCACCTCACTCAGTGGCAAACTTTTCAGTTCCATCATTTTCCTGCAAATTTCATTTTTCTTAACTGCTTAGGAAAATTCTGCTGTATATTTGTGCCACATTCTTACTGTTCATCCTTCTGTTGACTAGCAGCTAAGCTGGTGCCATGCCCTGGCATTATGAATCATGCGGCAATAAGCAGAGTCATGCAACTATCTCTGTGGTAGGGTACAGACTCCTTTGGGCATATGCCCAGGAGAGGTATAGCTGGCATTTGGTAGCTCTGTTTTTAATTTTCTGAAGAACTTCCATGCTGATTTCTGCAGTGGTTGCACTACTCTGTGTAGTAAGGAGGCCGCTTGTTGGTTCCTGGCTGCTTAGCCCTGAAATAATCACACAGAAACAATATTAATTAAATCACTGCTTGGCCCATTAGCTCTAGCTTCTTATTGGCTAACTCTTACATATTGCCACGTGGCTATGGCTTACCATCTAGTTCTGTCTTGCTCCGGTGGGCCTACATGGCTTCTCCTGACTCCGCCCTTCTTTCTTCCAGCATTCCGTTTAGTTTTTCCCCTCTAGCTCTGTTCCCCTATAGCTCTGCTGTGGACCCAAAGCAGTTCCTTCATTTATCAATGGTAATCACAGCATACAGAGGAAATCCCACCAGCAGTGGACAAGGGTTCCCTTGCCCCACAGCCTCTCCAGCAGTTTTCTCATTTGTCTTCCTGATCATAGCCCTTGTCACGGGGGTGATGTGGAATGTCAAAGTGGCTTCTGTTTGCATTTTTAAGTACTGACCTTTTCTATTTCCCCTTTTGAAAACTTGCAGCTCATTAGTGCTATGCCCTCCCCCATTCATCAGCAGTTTTGGGGTTTTGATGTTTAATTTTTTTAATTCCTTATTACATAATCTAGATATTTCTCTGAGTATAGCTGGCCAAGATGGCTTCCCTAGCTGTACAACAACTTTGTAGTTTTCTATGGTCTTATGTGTTGATTCTGGAGATTGTATCCTGAACAACAGGAATCCTGCTCAAATGTTCTTGTCCATACCTGTAACTTGATCGTAACTTCCTAGGTTTTCCTCTATCAGGTTCAGAATTTTCAGGTTTTAAATTCAGGACTTTGATACATTTTCAGTTGATTTTTAAGCAAGTAAGACATGTGGGTCTAAGTTCACACTTCTTCCAGTTTGCTATCTCTTTCCTGAACTAATTTTCTTTTCACCAGTGTATGTCTTTAATGTCCTTTATCAAAGATCGTCTGCCCATAGTTGTGTGGGTTTATTTCTGGACTGCCCTTCACCTGCTTTCTCTGTGCTAGTACCACATTTCCTTTGACTCTCTAACACACAGTATGGTTTGTAGTCAGTTACTATGGTGTCTCCAGCAACATGTGTTCTCCTTAGGATTGGGTTGGCTACGTTGTCTTTCATGTTTCCACATACATTTTGAGGTGTATTTTCTAGTTATGTGAAGACTGTCATTGGATTTTATTTTTTGACACGGGGTCTGCCTACATAGCTCTGACTGTCCTGGAACTCATTACATAGGCCAGGAAGACTTCAAATTTACATTCATCTGCCTCCCAAGTGTCAGTATTAAAGGCATGCACCACCACACCCATATTCATTAGAATTTTGACGGCACTAAATTTTGATTACATTAAATCAATAGATGCCTTTTGGTAACACAGTCATCTTCCCAGTATTGATTCTACCCATCCAGGACATGTCCGGTGTCTCCTATAACTTCTTGTCAGTGCCCTAAGTTTCTCACTGTATTAATCTTCCTCCTGTGGGAGGGGCTATTCCTGGGAACTTTAACTGGGGATTGCTATGCAGGTTCATTGTTGATATGTATGAAAGCTACTGAGTTTTGTATGTTGATTTTGAAATGTTTGTTAAATCTAAGCATTTTCTAGATGAGCTATAGGGTCTCTTAAGTATGGAATCGTGTTGCATGTGAACGAGGGTAATTTTACTTAAACATCTCAGTGATTCCTTGCACAGTTAATTTGTAGTTGGCATGAGGTCCCAGGCCACACAACAGGTGCTAGCAGCTTTGTGTATGCTGAAGCACGAAGACCACCATCATAATACTTTAAGAGTATGCTTCAAACTGGTGTGTTCCTAAATGATAGATTAAGAAGTGTGGGTATAAAAAGTGGTTGGAAAGTGGTTGGCTTTCTCTTCATTTTACAAATGAGAAGACTGAGGCTGAAGAACACAATAGATGCTGTGGGGGGAGTGGGGGTCACCGAAGCTTAAAAATGCAGTAATGGTTTGAATTCATTTATCTGCCTCTAAACAGCAAGCACTCCTCTCGATATGTTCAACCCTTAACTCGTGTAACCGTGGTGGACTTGCCTACCCTATAGATGATGTGAATGTGTATATCTAAGGTTACCATATGGCAATAACTCTTGGTATTGTTTAGTCTGTCTTGTCCTATACTGAGCTCCATGGAGACTAGAGTTCAGCATTCAGGGTCATCTTTTAGTTTCCAGGGCTCTGCTGTGTCATGGTGTAGATGGCTTAACAAGAGAGTATAAAGCAATGAGGCAGTCTGTAAAGTGTTATTAGTGCTGGGGGTGGGCACTAAACCTTTTCACTATGGTAGGAATTAGGCATCTGGTGAATTTCCACTGAGTTTATGGCATTTAGCTTTTGCACTGACAGGGCTTTGGATGGGTCTACCATGTGCAATGCCAACATTGTGAACTCTGAGCATTAATCAGTGTCTAGCATGTGATATTAATAGAAAAGAAAAATATTTAATCCTTAGGCAAAGAAAATAAGGCATGCAACCTGAACATTCAATCTAGTACATTTCTTCTGTTTGCAGGCCGCTCCTCCAAAGACTCTGTAGGTCAGATCTCTGTCCATGTGGATGTCACCACTACCCCAGGGACTGGAGAGCATAAAGTCACTGTAAAAGGTACAATTGGGGTTCAGATATTGTAATCTATTAATCTTTAACATCTACAGAAATTATATGAAAACTATCACTTCTCTTGTATATATTTTTAAATATAAGCTACAATAGGACATGATTAAAATTTCTTCAGAAAAACAAATTCTTAAAACATCTAAAGACAATATATTGGGGACTAAATTTCAAAAGTGGATTTTATAATTAAATATAGACCAATATATTCTTACCACTCACATAATCTACTTAAAAGTAGCATAAAATAACTGGTTTTCCTTGTTGTTAATAAAATGGCTCAATATTATGAACACAAAACCCTGTTTTCCAACTAAAAGCTTTCATTTAATAGCCAACATTTTACTAAATAGTCTTGTAGTCTATGTTTATTATAGACTTAGTCATTTTAGTATCCACTTTGGTTAAAACCATCATCTTCCAGTGTATGCTTGAATTACACCATATTCCTAAGCTGCTGTGGCTCAGAACAAATTATGTGACAAGTACATATGGAAAAATTCCAAGTAGTAGCCATGCTTATATAGGATCAAAGTTCAGCATCCTTCAGTGTGTTTTAAAAATATGTAAATATATATCAAGCCCAAAAGCTTAATCTTTAGCAGTAAAAATTTTAAGACTCTTTCTACTGGTAGCCAAAACTGAGCAGGAACATATAAACATCTATTTAGAATTGTTTGTGTGAGTCCTAAGTTAGGAAACAGCCATAGCATTTAGTATATGATGGAATTAGCAAATTAGATAACTATGATGAAGTTGTAAATACTGATTATAAGAATATTTATAATACACTATCATCTAATTTTTGTATAGCTATTGAAAGTATTACGATAACATAGACTCAACTTTAATATATTTTCTAAATATTGCATAATGGAGGCATAATGGAGTTTCCCTAGTGTTTAGTATGAAAAACCACCCAGGTTTTAACCTTCATTATAACTTTTCATTATAAATGTCACTCACATGAATGTCAAGTTGAATTTTCCATTACCAGGGCATTCCCAGGTATAGAGTATTTCAACCTGTGGAACGTTTCTTTGTGGGTCCAGTCAGGGCACACTCAAGTACAACTTCTAGCCATGTTCACAGAACAGTTTGCTGAAGCTTGGCTTCTGCTTTTCAGTGATTGCTATCAACGACCTAAACTGGCAGACCACGGCCATGTTCCGCCCCTTTGTGGAAGTTTTCATGCTGGGACCAAGCCTGGGGGACAAGAGGAGAAAACAAGGAACAAAGACAAAGAGCAACACATGGTCACCGAAGTACAACGAAACCTTCCAGTTGTAAGTCGGAAACAAAACACCACTCATTTCAGCTAAAACTTACTGGAAGATTCGGGGTGGAAAGTTAAACACATGGGTGGTCTCCTGTTCTTCGCAAACAATAGGCTTTGATCCCTTTACTCTGCACATCAGGCAGTGTCAGAGACACTGGGGACAGGTAGTAGATGGCCTTTGCTGTCTTGGAAATGTCTTTCTAGAGATGAAAGATAAAAATGTGTGATTGTCATGGTCAAGTAGAAGAACCCCAAGATAGGAGCTAAGCCAATATGTTTAAAGGAATGGTACACAATGAGAAAGAGGGCAAGAAAGAATGCCTTTGAGGAAGGAAGCATACACAAGGATGTACGATGATCACTTTTTGACAGGGCCCAGAGAGTTTCCAAATAAAGGGCTGAACACCAGATAGATGTCTTTAAATGACAGTATTGGTTGTAATTGAAAGTTACACAATAGTCTAGGCAAGAGATGAAACAGAACATTCTGAACCATGATGGAAGACTTTTTATCATCTGAACTAATGTAGAACGCAAGCCTCTATGGCATGAGACCTACTTAAAAACATACAAACGTGTCAGTGCAGGAGGACTGTTAGGGGTCTGACTTGGTTGGGGTTTCTATGGCTGTGAAGAGATATCATGAACACAGCAACCCTTTTAAAAGAAAAATATTTTATTGGGTAGCCTACATTTCAGAGGGTTAGTCTGTTATCATTACGGTGCATCATGGTGGAGTGCAGCAAGAAGAAGTGGTCCCATACTCTCAGTGTGGCTTGAGCAAACATGAGATGTCAAAGCCCACCTCCACAGTGACACACTCCCTTCAACAAGGCCACGCCCACTCCAACAAAGCCACACCTTCTAATAGTGCCACTCCCTTTGGGTGCCATTTTTTTCCAAAGCACCACAGGATCTGAAAGCTAGGCACAAAAGAGTATTACCAAAGTTGGGAAAGTGAAAATTTAGCAATGATCTTCCACAAAGGGAAACTGCCGACTCAAAGCAGACACAGCAGGAAACCAATGTAGCAGAAACTCTGACCTCACCCTTACCTCTTCTGATGTCCTTATGGGAGGGCTTTTTTTTTTTTCAAAATCCACTGGAAGCTGGAACATGGAAAAGTCTAACATTGTAGCGCCACAGGTCAGCATTCCATTGTGACGTGGAGAGTGGAACAGATCCCCTGTGAGGTGAAGATACTTGGCTACAAGAAGCAGGATTCTGGTTTGAGGCCTGACCAAGAGGTCAGGTGGATGATGATTGACTGAGATGGTAAAAATGATAGCAAGAATCTTGGTTTTAATATATTTGTTTGGAGGCCCCTTGAAACGTTAAGAGGATATATCAAACACATTATTGGATATAGCTTGAGAAGTTGCTCCCTACTAATCTTCTATATCTAAATGAGCTGACCCACAGTGCGAAAGGAAAATAGAACAGAGCCCAGGAGATTTCCGTGCAACAAAACATACCTGTAAGAGCACTCACACCTTCAATCCCAGCATGCACAGGCAGGTGGATCTGTGAGCTTGTTCTATGTAGTAAGCTCCCAGCCAGTCAAAGCTACATGGTGAGCCCCTATCTCCTGCTATGTGCATCAAGAATCCTAGTAATTCTGTTAACAAATCAGCTCACAGAACTGTAGCTTTCTACTTCAGATCAAACAAGAATCTTGATCTAATTTAATATCTTCAACATATACAACATCTATTTTCTGTAAATAACTTGGACAAAGATTCAACTGTAGTATCTTGAGACACCATGACCAGATGTCCAGACGTCTGGCTATATAGTTCCCTGCACTCCACCCTTCACCTCTCTAACATGCCATCCTATACAGTGAGCTTTCTTTGGTTGTACTAGTACAGGCTAACTGTTGTTAGAAAGAAAAAAATGATGTGCCCTAGAGATGTGCACCAATTTTAGCATCTTGGAACTGATGCTTTTTGCTCATTCTGAGTTAAGGCTCCTTAAAAGAAAAGTTTCACTGGGAAACAGAAGATTCTTAGTTTCTGACAAAGAAATTCTCCCAACAGTATCCATTATCAATCCAGAGCCTCTGTATCTAATAACTAAATGTAACATATTTTACTTCCTACCCCTATTGATGCATCAATCAGATACAGGCATCTCAAGACATGGGTTTGACACCAAGCACCATGAGTAAAAGTTTGGCTCTTTTCGTACCTTTAAATCATTTTGTGTCTTTAATTCATGCAGCATCCTGGGAAGTGAGAACCGTCCAGGAGCCTATGAACTTCACCTCTCAGTTAAGGATTACTGCTTCGCCCGGGAAGATCGAATAATTGGGATGACAGTCATTCAGTTACAGAACATCGCGGAGAAAGGGAGCTACGGAGCGTGGTACCCTCTTCTGAAAAACCTCTCTATGGATGAAACTGGCTTGACCATTCTTAGAATACTCTCTCAGAGGACCAGCGACGATGTCGCTAAAGAGTTTGTGAGGCTTAAATCTGAAACAAGGTCTACTGAAGAGAGTGCCTGAAACAAATACTTCAAAATACCGCCTTTGAGAATCCATAAACTCCCACTGTTTGACCCTTCCATGCATGTGAAAACACACGGGAATGTTTAAATTCACTGCGTTTTGATGTTTGCCACTAATCAACCATAATGTCTACAAGGTATGTGAAAAACTTTTATACCAATTCTGGTCTTTGAGAAATCAATGTTCCATGAAGTGCCAAAATTATGATGTAAAGTGAACTATCGAGACTACCTTTTACAATGTTCTTCTCATAACCAGTTTCTCCACCATGAAGCAAACTAAAAACTGTCTTGAGTTTATTCATTGGTTGCCTTTGTTAGATCTCTTTGGAGTGACCAATCAGACAGCACCTATGACTTCCTTTCTGTTTGGTTTAACCTCACCCGACTGTAGCCACCCTGCAGCTCCGGTTTTCTACCACACCTAGAAACGCAGCAACTTCTAGAAAGTTTGTAATTTTATAGTTGCAGATATATTGTGATGACTTTTGCATACAAATTACAATAGAAAAGGTGGGAAATATTTTATGCTGACCACTTCCCAACCTTTCTAAAATATCACTGTGAAGAAATGCTTTCGAAGCAAACTTACACAAAGCAATGCTAACTAGTTTGTTAATGTTTGATAATATTGATGAAACTTGTGTTCTTTAAAACTGCCAAGGCACCCCCCACATCACATCGGTAATTTAAAAATAAAAAGGAAAGAAAAGAGCGGTAACCTGATGCATTTGCCATGGAGCAGAATGTCTCAGCTTTACCCGATTCCATTCTTTGGAAAGTCATGGACTGCAAAGACAGTTTGTCTAAATTTTCTGTGATAAGTAACTTGTTGGCCAGAAAAGCACTAATGCATTTATGACTAATTAACTCTACAACAATATATTTCTTTTAAAAATATTCAATGGTTTATGTTGAATGCAGCATTACTATATATTGCAGAGAAACCAAAAGTCACATCTTCATATATATATATTTAGGAGACAAAAATGTAAAATAAACTCAAAGTAAATTGCTCATGATTTTGTAATTCGTGTTCTTTATATGCCCCCAAATGCAACTTGGTTACGAATACATGCATTGTCTGGATTTTTATGATTTGCCTTTCCAGCGTCTGTATCTGAATATTTGGCTGCAGAACATCCTTTTTCATTGTCACTTACAGCCAGAGCTGTGAGTGGACTCCCAACACGTGCAGGAACAAGACACTGTTACGTTGACTATGTTATTATATAAACACTCTGGGCCAGTATGTGAGGAGCAGAAGTGACTAGTGTCACCCCCCTCAACCATTGTGCTGCTGGGTCTGGAAACACACAGGCTGGGGAGATTGGCTAATTTGTGTTCAAATCTTAGGCGACTGCTTTGTTAATGACTTTTCCAAATGCCTCGTATGATGCAATCTCTGGCATATGCATTAATAAATGGATGTGTATTGAGCTCATGCAACACTTTTGGGTGTGTTTTGCCTACTTCTTTCATTACCTGATAATGATAAAGCACACTCGTCTCTCACCACTTACAATCCTCTTCTACGAGGATTTAGAAGCAAATAATGGGATGCCAACATTCACTCTGCGTGTGACAATAGAAACAGCTTGGAACTAGGAAGAACCAATACAACTGCCCAGGGTGGGCTGTGTTAAACCTGTCAAGAAAATCACCATTAAACACATTCAACGTATCAGCATTACCAAAGGAAAACTTCAGCTATGGTTGGTAGTCATTTTATAATTGAAGAATTCATTCTAGATCTCTCATGACTTAGCTTTGTAGGAGCTCACTAATGTTAGAGCATGAAACGTTGGACTAAGGGAAAGACCACAGCTACACTGATCACTTCACAGAAATGATGAGCTAAGGGTACTTTTCATATTAACTAGACCACTTGCTCTAATTTTTTAATTATTTGTGTATGTGAGGCTGTGTATGCTCACATGAGTGCCCCTGCTCATGAAGTCCAGAAGAAAGAAATGGATCCCCGGAGCTGGAGTTACAGGCACTGTGAGCTGTGTGGTGTGGGACATGGGAACTGAACCTGAGTCCTTCAGAAGAACAACAAGTGCTCCTAAACACTGAGTCTTCTCTCGAGCCCCTCATTCTGCCTTTTAAATTTATGTGTGTATTAAATATTAAATATGTGTATATATACATCCATATGTATATATACAGTGTGTATTAAACAAGTAGTGGTATGAATTAAGTCTAGTTGTTACTATCCTACAAAGTGCAGGTACTAACTTTGAAGTGGTTATAAATACTGTTTTTCTGTAGACCTATCCTCCAAAGACAATGGTATTTCTATTATCCTCATTTCTCTAAAACGTTATAGTCATTGCCAAGTTTGCTGTGATCTCTTTCAACTCAGCGGCTCTGCGGTTGTGTGGCAGTTTGTTCATGTTACTCCAGACAAAACACACAAAGGACAAGTTCGGTCATTTGTGTGCTGGTAAACCTCGCTAGTGCTCAACAATACTCATGTAAATTAAATCTGACCAAGATAAAATGCTGAAAGCCTTAATGTAGCAGTCTTCATCCACGGGCATTCAGATGAATTATTCAAGGTGATCAATAAATTATCCCAGTCACATCTTGCTTAGAGTCATTCCCTTCTGGATTACTTTATAGATTAACTCTACTTTTAATAAGTCACATTTATAAGTGACATTCCTAGCTTAATGTCTTGCATTTGGTCTCATTTTAATGCTTGAAAGGACATTATTCTATCCCTTTAAGATTTTGAAATTTTATAAATAAACGACTATACAACCTAGCCTTTTTAATGGACTAATTTAGTGCCTTTAATCTTTATGCTCAAATAATGAAGACTAATCATACTACTAGGACACTGAGGGAATATACATGGGTAGATCTGATTCTCCCCTCACCACATGGAAGGTTCCTGAGTGCACAGGACTCCCTGCTCCTGGATTACCTGTGCTGACACTCACTCAACTCACCTTTGAAGCAAGTCCTTGAAGCTCAAACATCTCTGATCAGTAGTCTCTCGGGTCAGACATCTTTCAACAGGTGTGTCTCTGGCTCAAGCATCCTTGGTCAGCAGTGTCTGGCTCAGACATCTCTGGTCAGCTGTGCCTCTGGCTCAAGAATCTCTGGTCAGCAGTCTCTAGCCCAAGCTTCCAGTATTTGACAGGCTCAAAACCTGTGGTATGAGACATGGAAGAAGAGAGGTACCCAGTTTTTTTTTTTTAATTCTCTCATACAATACATCCAGACTACAGCCTCCTCTCCCTCCTTTCTTCCCAGTTCCTCTCCTCAGCCTCCGCTCTCCCCCAGATCCACTGTCCCCCTAATTCCCTTCAGAAAAGAGCAGACCCTCCCAGGGAGATATCCCCACTTTTAATAAATATTTTAAATGTCCATTTTATCGGATTGTAACAACTTTGAAATGATACATTTAGATCCACCTTCCATGTTGCAGATCGCCTGCGGGTTGTGTTTGTTTGCCTGTTTGTTTTCTCCCATGGTATACAGAATGATTTTTTAAGATCCATCTATTGTTATTTTGCTTCCTCTTTCCATCTTGGTGATTATGATTAAGGATTTGACTATTTGATTAATCATTGGTCTATTTGTCCATCAATGGACTGATAGGGGTAAATGTACATATATAACTGGACTGCTTTAGAGACAGAAGGGAATCCTATCGTTGGGCCATGGATAACCTGGGTGGGTTAACCGAGAGAAGCCCTGAGAGTGCTTACTCACTGTGCACAATTTGAGAGAACTGAATTCAGGGAATAGAGAACAAAACCATGGTTACCAGATGCTAAGGGATGGGAGTTCAAAGGAAGTAAAATGGGAGTTAGGAGAGCGAAAACCAGGAGATCTATTATATATAACGGTAACTATAATTAATAAAACTGTATTCTAACTTACAGATTGCTATATTCTAGACTTTTACAAGTTGTAAAGAGTGGATTTTTAGTGTTTTGCCACACCAAAAATAGTTTGTGATGCTAAACATGTATTCAAAACCTTGACATGGTAATTCTACACTGCAGACATAAATCAAAACTCATGTTGTACACTGTGTATAACTTTTACTTGCCATAAAGAAAACATGATAGTGTATCAAATCTATAAAACTGAAAATATTTCAATTTATAATACAGAGATAGGATTTCTATGAATTGCCTTAATGCCAATGAAAAGTCTTTTGTATTTTAGAATGTAAAGTGAGAAACTAAAACTTTGTAAATATTAGAACTCACATTTGGTCCTACTAACAGAAAAAGAATTTGTAAAGCTTCACCAACATGACTGCCCTCAGACATGAGCCAAACAGGATGGCACAATGAACAGGGTAAACTGGGTGGGAAAAAGCCCAGGAGGCTTTTCCATAAAGAACAACAGAACTGAGAAATTGGGAGTGGGAGAGATGGCCTTCCCCCATGGAAGAGCAAACCAACTGGTTGTCCAATACCAAATAGTCAGTCCTTAAAACATACATACAAGTAGCACTTTATGGACTGAACAGATTATATTGAGGAATGTACGTGTTTGTATACCTATATGTGCAAGTTAAAACAATTACTAAATAAACAGCTCATGAATATGAAGGAGAGTGGGGAAGGATATATAGGAAGGTTTGGAGGGAGGAAAGAAAGAGAAGAAATGTAATTAAATTGTAATCTGACCCTACTGCATGTACTGGCTTTTTGGGCCTAGTCTGTTTGGATGCACACCTTCCTAGACCTGGATGGAGGGGGGAGGGCATTGGACTTCCCACAGGGCAGGGAACCCTGACTTCTCTAAGGACTGGAGAGGGAGGGGGAGGGGAGTAGGGGGAATAGGAGGGAAATGGGAAAATGGGAGGAAGTGGAAATTTTTAATAAATAAATAAAATTTAAGTGACATTTTAGGTGGAAATGAAGTATAATAAATTTAAAGAAGGCAGTGTTGAATAACTTTCTTTAAAAATGGCTAAGCTAGCTGGGTGGTGGTGGTGCACACCTTTAATCCCAGCACTCGGGAGGCAGAGGCAGGCGGATCCCTGTGAGTTCGAGGCCAGCCTGGTCTACAAGAGCTAGTTCCAGGACAGGAACCAAAAGCCACAGAGAAACCCTGTCTCAAAAATCCAAAAAAAAAATTGCTAAGCTATATCAGGAAATTTTGAACATGAAGAAAATAGAAAAAATATTTTTAAAGGTTTTTAAAAATCATTTTAGAATGTGTAAGTGTGCATCTGTGTATATGTGCCAATAAATACAAATGCTTGCAGAGGCCAGAGGTGTCATAGTCCCTGGAGTTGGAGTTAAAGGTAATTGTGAGCTACCCTATGTAGGTTATGGGAACCAAGCATGGGCCCTTTGTAAGGTCAAGAAAAGAAGCATTCTTAACCACTGAGCTATCTCTCCAGCTCCCAGGAGAAATTATTAATGTTAGCATAGAATTTATGGCACAAAGCATCAAATTATCATCCTTCAAAGCAGAGTTCTCATGCAGTATTTGCAAGGACTACTTGCTGACATGATCTAGACTCACCAACTAAAAGATGCAGATTATTCAAATGGGTTAAGAAAAACAAGCCTCGACTATATGTTGCCTCCAAGAACCACATCTCAATAAAGACATTCAAAAGCAGCATCAATGAAAAGACATCAACCTATGAAGCAAATACAACCAGCTCGAATGCCTATGTTCAGGTCTGACAGAATAGATCTCAGAACTCATGGAAAGATAAGGAAGGTCATTAGACAAGGAAACAATTCACTAAGAATAATTCATTGTAAATATGGCCGAATCAAGTGTTGGGTCATCCAATTAGTAAAGCAAACAAAAAGGTTATGAAAAGTAAGCCTTCAAACAAGAGGGGGAGATTTAAATACCTAAGTCCTTGTATCTTATCAGCTTATAATGCAAAAAACAAGCCAACTCCAAGAGTGAGCACAGAAATTAGGCAAATTATTGAATACTGATCATTACATGCTTTTTTAATGAACAGGGAGCAATTTTAAAAAAAAAATCAGGGAAGAAATTTACAATTTCAAAGAATCTAAGTAAAATAACAGTAGAGCTTACCCAAATATTTGGGTATAGCATAAGCAGTTCTAAAAGTTTAAAGTTGTTGGGAATTATGTTAAAGTAACAGAAAGATCTCAAATAAACAACCTAATTATGTGTCTTAAGGTTCTAGAAACCCAGGGAACCAACAAACCCAAATGCAACCTATAGCAATGATTAGTACAGGTTAGAAATGAAAGTGAGTCAGATGAAAATGTGGTACATTTACACAATGGAGTACTACACAGCAAAAAAAAATGACAGCTTGAATTTTGCAGGCAAGTGGATGGAGCTAGAAAGCATCATTTTGAGTGAGGTAACCCAGACATAGAAAGACAATTATCACATGTACTCACTCATAAGTGGTTTTTAAATATAAAGCAAAGAAAACCAGCCCACAAATCACAATCCCAGAGAACCTAGACAACAATGAGGACCCCAAGAGAGACATGCATGGGTAGTAGAAAAAGACAAGATCTCCTGAGTAAATTGGGAGCATGGGGACCTTCAGAGAAGGTTGAAGGGGAGGTGGGAGGTAGGAAGGGGAACAGAGAAAAAATTTAGAGCTCAATAAAAATCAATAAAAAAATATTTTTTTAAAAAGAAAAAGAAAGGTGAGTCTTAAAGAGCAATATTTAGAAATAAGGAAACAAGGAAGATATTCTTTAGGGAGATAAGATGGACAAATTAACAGAAAGATAAAACTGAAATTAATAAAATTGTTGATTAAAAGGGAACCATGCTAGTGAAATATTGTTAGTAAACTATTATTATTTATTAAATTTATCCATTATGTTATATCCCGACTGCAGTTTCTCCTCTCTTCTCTCCTCCTATTTCCTTCCCACACACACCCCCACACCCACTCCTCTGTTTCTGTTCAGAAAGCGGCAGGCCTCAAAAGGTGTCAACAAATCATGGCATAGCAAGTTGAGGTAAAACTAAGCTCCTCACCTTCTGTTTAAGCTGGGCAAGGCAATCCAATTTGGGGAATAGGTTCCTGGAAGCCTGCCAAAGAGTTAGGGTAGGCCCTCCTCCTATTAGTAGGAGTCCCATGAGTAAATAAAGCTATACAACTACTCAACTGTCACACATATGTAGAGGGCTTAGGTCGGTACCATGCAGGCTCCTAGCTGTAGGTCCAGTGTCTGTGAGTTCTTATGAGCACATATTAGCTGCCTTTGTGGGTTCCTTTGTGATGATCTTGACCCCCTGGCCCATACAATCCTTCCTCCCTCTCTTCAACAGGATTCCCCAAGCTTGGCCCGGTGGCTGGCTGTGGATCTCTGCAACAGTTTCCATCAGTCGCTGGATGATGAAGGCTCTCTGATGACAACTGAGACAATTACAAATCTGATTACAGAGATGTCCAGTTCAGGCAACCTACCCACTATTACTAGGAGTCTCAGCTGGGGTCATCCTTGTAGATTCATGGGAGTAACCCTTGCATAAGGTTTCTACCTGATCCCAAGATGCACCCCCAACAAGATGTCTCTTACATTACACTCTCCATCCCTCCGTCACCCAACCCAATCCCCCATGTTCCCATCCCCACCAAAACTATTCTTACGAGTAGACCATTGTGTAATTTGGTCTCCCTATTGCAATGACTGGGTTTTTGGAGCCCATTCCCTATGGAAGGATACCTTGTTCAGTCTAGATATGGGGGGGGGGAGGGCCTTAGTCCTGCCTCAAGTGATGTGACAGATGTTGTTGACTCCCCATGGAAGACCTCACCCTTTCTGAGGAGTGGCTGGGGGTAGGAACTTTGTACTACTTGGTTCTGAACATTTCTATGGCCCTCAGTGTCCATAGCCAATTGGTTACCCGTATTTCAACATAGAAAACTGACCACAATAGCTTTTCTTCCATCCTGGCAGCCTCAAATCTTTCTTTACAAAGAAATTGCCTCTAGGGACTAAGCAAGCCAAGAGCTCAATGGTGAAGGGTGTGCTGTCTTCCCGAACCCAACCAATGGTCAATATTTATCTATTTAACCGTACTGGACACCTCCCAGACATGCCAACATTGTTAGGTCTCCACACTTTGTGTTGCTACCAAAGTCTTCAGCCCTTTCCTCTTGAATCCATGCACCCTCTCCTTCAGTTCACTCTGTAACTTTGCTGCTAAGTATGTCTAAAAAGTCATTGCTTAAATACTAACCCACAGCAGCTTCACATTGTCGCAATGACAAAAGTAAAGCTAACCCCGTCTGAACAGGAACCCCTGGTGGCCCCTGGCACCTCTCACATTTTTCCTGTTCATACCCCTCTCATACCGCCACCAAGGATCTTGGCATGAGCTGCTCCCTCTGCCTAAAAGTTCATTTCCTCCTTTGAACATCACACTTCCCTCATTTAATTTCTCCTCAGCTTGGAGACCTCATCACAATTCTTATTAAAGAGGAACTTTACCTGGCTCCCAGTTATCCAACAATAGTTTTCTCTTTCATGTCTGTGTTATATTATTTTTCTCATAGCACTAAATAACAGAGGCAATTATATAAGTGTATGAATATCTGGTTAATATTTGTCTGAATGTTCTCTGTCACCAAATACACACTAGATGCTCAGAAAGCTAGACGAGTTTTGTCCTGCCCATTGTGTTTCAATACCATACCCAGAGGATCCCTGCTGTCTTCTGGACATGATGCGGTTGTTGTACAGATGACAGCACCATATATAGCTGGGAGGGTTTATGAGAGCCCACCTCTCCCAGAGGTTAATGGTTGCTTGGGGAGGGGTTGTCACTTTCTTCAGTGGTATAGCCACTGATAAGTTATCCATGCCCCAGTAAATAACCTCCTGCCTATACTCATGGAAGAAGCCCTACTTAAATTCAGTGGGCCACACATACACAAACCCATACACATGCATGCTTGCACACACACACACACATATATACACAAACACATACATGCATATACAAACACACATGCACACAGATGCCAGCATGCACATACATGCACAAACATGAAAACACAAGCACATACATATGCACATTCAAACATACACATACAAATCACATGCACACAAACATACACATATATACGCACAAGCACACACACATGCATACAAACACACAAGTACATACAAACACACAAACACACACATACACTCACAGATATATATACACACACATGCACACACAAACATACAGAAAGACTCATGAGAGGAGGATGGAGACTTCTCAGGAAGAAGGGCTCCAGAGGGGAAGAGAGAATAAGGGAAGGAAATCTGTGGTGGAAACTAAAATTCATTACATACACATATAAAACTATCAAACAGCTTTCGGGACTTGGCTCCAAGATGACCAAAAAAAAAGGAGAAACAACGCTCGTGCCAAAAAGGGCCACGGCCATGTGCAGCCAATTCGCGGCACTAACTGCGCCCGCTGTGTGCCCAAGGACAAGGCCATTAAGAAGTTTGTCATTTGGAACATCGTAGAGGCGACTGCCGTCAGGGACCCATCCGAAGCGAGTGTCTTCGACGCCTATGTGCTCTCCAAACTCTATGTCAAGCTGCATTACTGTGTGAGCTGTGCTATACATAGCAAGGTAGTCAGGAATCGATCCCAGGAAGCTTGGAAGGACCGAACACCCCCACCACGATTTAGACCTGCTGGTGCTGCACCACGACCTCCACCAAAGCCCATGTAAAGTGGCTTCATAAAGATAGAAGAAAACACCTTGGAAAAATAAAATGAAACTTAAACATTAAAAAAAAAACTATCAAACAATAAACATTTTTAAAGTCTCAACATAGCATACAGCATCTAGATATTATCTCAATATTCATAGTTTAAATGCTGTCCCAAGGAACATGATATTTCCACTACGAATCTTTCATGTGCACCTAACATGCTCTCTCCCCTCCGTGGTGCTTCTGGCACCAGAGCCGAGTTTGTTGCTCATTGAATCACAAAGCGATCTTGCTACAAAAGGCAGCTAGCTTACTCAGTAATTGTTTTTACTGTGAGCAAATATTCTGCACAATATTTTAATTTTGTTTTTAATTAGCCTACAACTGTATGTCTTTATGGGTTATGGTGCGATGCCATTTGCAAATGTATGTTCTGCACAATAACTAAAGCAGGTATTTAGCATATTTTTAAGTGATGGTTAATACAGTATTTAATCATCTGTGGTAGGGGAGGAAGGGTCTCACAAGAATGCTTACACAGTTTTCTTACATAAATACAAAGACTTGGGGAATTTTTTTAATTTGTAGTTCTTATTAAACATGGTATGAACTCAAAATCCCTAGTAATTCCATGGCTCCTGATGAGAGCACTAATTGATTCGAGCACATGCCTCCTCTAAGCATTGTATCACAGTAAATATCATTTATTTGTTTTAATTGCTATATTTTTATTTAATTAGATAAGTGAAAGTTATTTCAAAACCACCTTCCCTAAGTGTCTCCAGTCCTGTGCTTTGTCAGAGGAATGAAGATTACACTGAGATGGAGGGGAGGTCGTGGGTGGGGGGTTGGGACTCATCTGTTTGGTGGCAGCAATGGTACAAACTGTTTCAACCATTTCAAGATGCTACCTGCTGAGTTCCCTCTGGAAACCTGAATCTATAGTTGCTGGGAATCATGGAGATGGTTGGCCCATGGCTCTAGAGGCACCATGTGCCTTTCAGTTCCTGAGAAACTGAGGCGCCTCCTCAGATGGTGGAGCATTCCAGCTGCCTGTGTATTTCTGTATTCCCTAGAAGTCAGCATATCAAAGCTTGGCTGAACAACTAATTAGTTTTAGACATTAATCCCATGTGCCCCACCTAGCTTGCAACCATCACTGTATCCTGGCAACCACCATCCTGTTTTGTGTAAAAAGTCTGATTGCTTGAAATAAACTTATCTCAGCCTCAGTCTTGCTGAGACCTCTCTGGCCCAGCTGATTGGCATGCCCCTCCAGCCATAATCAGATAAGCCTGACTCAGTAAGTAAGAGCTGGCATTCACACATAGAAGACTGGAACCTACTGTTTTGGATTATCTTCTGTTCAGATAGCAAAACCTAGAAGAATAATGAGGAATATGATCTGAACATCCTGGACACCCAAAAGCCGGATCCTGGCTCAGTATTAGCCTTCATGTTTTGGGTTGTACCTTGTTGACAGACAGCAGAGCCTCAGACGCTAAAGTGCAAACTCCACTGAGACCCAGGCTCAGATCCTGGCTCAATATTAACCCTGAATAATTGTTTCTGATTTTATTTTCTGATTTCTAATTTCTGAACTCTGGTTTCCACTCTGTTTAAGTGAACTTAAGGAACTGATTTCCTGAGAGTATTAGGAGACATTAGCCTATGTGCTGCCCTGTTATACGCGGGTACTCTATTAAGTACTAGTACCCTCCTCCCCTACAGAAAATTACATTTGAGTAATATTAAGGAAAGAGCTTTGTGGGGTTGAAATGGAGATTTAGACATACTCCTGGTTATTTTATCAAGAAAGGCTTGGGTTAGTGCCCGGCGATGGTGGCGCACGCCTTTAATCCTAGCACTCGGGAGGCAGAGGCAGGCGGATCTCTGTGAGTTTGAGACCAGCCTGGTCTACAGAGCTAGTTCCAGGATAGGCTCCAAAGCTACAGAGAAACCCTGTCTCGAAAAACTAAAAAAAAAAAAAAAAAAAGCTTGGGTTAAACAGAGGAGATGGTCAGTTAGAAAAAGAAAAGCTTGTGACATTATCTGACTGACATCTTGTCAAAACCACGGGGCTTTGGGAGTTGCAGCTGAGTTAAACATGTGATAAACGACAGTTCTAAGAAGACCAAGTGTGCTGCATGCTCCCAGGCATCTCAGGGGAGAGGATCAACCAACATCCTCAAGGTGGTTTTTGTCTACCGCCATATTGCTGGCAGCCACTGAGCTTCAGATGGATTTGTCCCTGATGAGCAAACATGGGAAAATCTGACAACACTTGAACAGACTTCTAATGTCACTCATAAACTAACTGATGAAGCTACTCAAGGAACAAACACAAGCCTATTTCCCCATGTCAAAAACGTTATGCTCCTTTTAAGCGATAAGTCATATATGTGTGTTTTCATATCGTGTGGGTACATACTCATGTGCGCAGGCCACAGGTTGAGGTCCCTGGAGTTCGCCAATTGACTATATCTTCTCTAGCCCCCTAGCACTGGGGTTATAAGAAGGCAACACCTGAACATTAGTTTCAGGGTCCCCTCCCTCCCTCCCTCCCTCCCTCCCTCCCTCCCTCCCTCCCTCCCTCCCTCCCTCCCTCCCTCCCCCACCAGTATGTGCACATGTGTGCAGATGCCCAGGCTAGACAAGAGCATTGGATCGCCTAGAGTTTCAGTTACAGGTGCTGGTAGGTGCTGAAAATCAAAAAGCAACAGGATTTTGATGTTGTTGATGATGATTGGTTTGGGGGAATACCAAGGATAAACCTAGGGCATCTGTATGCAAGGCAAGAACTCTACCACCAAGCTTTGCCCCCAACCCTCAGGCTTAGCTTTTACATGGCTGCTGGGGATCCAAACTTGGATCCTCATGTTTACGTGGCAGGCAGCTTACTAACTGAGCCATCTCCCCAGCCCCACACTGATGTGGTTTTTTATGACTTATGGAGGTACGCAGTGCTAGCTCTAATTTTTCCTATGCGGTTACTGTTTAGATTGCACAGATTCTGACACGATAACAGGAACGGAGCTCATGGGAGTGGCGTTCTTATTACAATACTTTTCTGGGCTCAGACTGCTCACTGATGACACTGGTTAGGGAAGTGGGATGCATGGGTTCCACAGTGGATCGCCAGTTCCTAAATCCTTCACTATGCATGCCTCTTTGCTAAACCTACCAGTGAGGAATGTAGATCTTGCTGCCCAGTGAGAAAGGTTGGCTTTGGAAAAGATGGATTTCAAAGCCCACAGAGCAGTGTCTAAATCCTTCCTCCCACTTCAAAAAAATCTACTAGCTGGTAAGTCCCGGGAAAACACAGACTGACCAGATCCTCCAGTGTTCTTTGGGAGCCCTCCTTCAAGCGACCACACAAGACACCCAGCTCCCTTCTCAAGACAGCATCTGCAAGGGCCATGGTGCATGCAGTCATGTGTATGTGTGTTTGTTTTTGTTTGTTCAGACAGGGTTTCTCTCTAGTAGCTCTGGCTGTCCTGGAACTCACTCTATAGATCAGGCTGGCCTTGAACCCAGAGATCCACCTGCCTCTGCCTCTGCCTCTGGTGCTGAGACAAAAGGCATGTGCCCCCCTGCCCAGCTCAATTAGAGGAAAAATATTCTCTTAATAACTTTCTTTCAAATGTACTGACTGTGTAAACATTTCCCTTAACTGTTTAAACACACACTCGCATGCACACACACACAGATGTCTGAGCTGAAATTTATTCCAACCTCTGTCCTGAGCTTGAGTCCCTCAGCCTTTGTATCTTTTCTTTAGCTAGCTCCTCCTTTCCTTTAAGCTCAGTGGTCACAGAAAACCTTAGCCAACCCTCCTCACCCCCTCATCCCCACATACACACTTACCCTTTGGTAACCTATGTGCCTGCCTGCTTGCCTATTTCTCCCAATGCATCCATGGCAAGCCAGGGCAAGGGAGGAACAGACAGCCTGGATAAATCAATGCCAGCTTAGAGCTGTACCAATAAAGGACAGGTATGGTTCTAGCTTGAAGAATCACTTCTGTCCATATTAAATTTTAATAGTCCTAAGAATGAACTACATCTCCCATCATGTGCAGGAACACTCCACTAATTCTCCACACAGACAGAGAGCCTGCTTTATGGCGATTAGTAACGTGAGTGCACTGGCCTGTTCTCCAGTTGTTCCGTGGTGACTGAAATAAGCTGATGGATGCTTCGGTAAGGAAAAAGGCACAGTAGAGACTCCTCTCTATAAAACACCCACTGAAGATAAAGCATGTGGTGTTTGCGTCCTTGAACCGGAAAGCCTGCTTTTTCTTGTTTTGTTGTAATTACTGCTATTTAAATAAAACCATACACTGAATAGTAGCTGGAATTTTTTGTAACATGGAGACTCAAGATTCAAGAAATGAGCAACTCACACTTACTCCATACCTGCAGCAAGTATGCAGTTAGATGCACTGTCACGTGACTGTGCTGACACCTAAAGCAAGCCCATGCAGCAGGGGCTGCCTTCCTTTGCAGATATATTCTCTTATGCTGCTAGTGCCCCCCCCCAAGCAGGTAGTGACCAACACTCAACAGCTGATGGTACAGCCTGCATACCACAGCTGCTGTGTGAGCCTTGATGTCCTCTTGAGGCTGAGGGTTCTGATGGCTGTGAGCTAAGTCAGGCTAACCCAGTTTAATGTCAGTCTAGGTGGCCAAGAGACTTCATGAAAAACACACACAAACTCAGAATAGTACAGAAGAAGACCCTATTCGCTGGAGAAGGTTGGAATAAGACTCTGGATTGTAGCCAGTTAAACTTAATATGGACCAGACACTAGCAAGTGACTGCCCATCCACACAGCCTCTGGAGCTGTGTCCATGGCCATAGAAAGGCACATAACCCTTACCTATTGAATTTTTTTCCCAGACAATATCACCCATGGCTAGCTGCTTAAGTCTTGCTCCTTGAGTCTTCCTCAGCAATGGGCAGTCTCGGTGACTGTATGCCTTGGTTCCTCCAAGTTTTCTACTGTTCTTGGTGGCCTGAGGGCCCTGAGCATGACACAGCTCGGCAACACATGTGGCCACAAGTATAACACATGAGTAACTTTCACAGTCTTAGTTACTCTGCCCAGAGACAAGAGAACTCTGCGGTGCCTGCCTACTAGACAAACACTGTAAATGAGAACTATGAACCAACGCCAGCCTAGGATAAGGCTGCAGGGACAAATCTTTAGAGGTCAGGCTCTCGGGTTCAATATTTACAGCACAATGATAATGTATTAAGGAAAAGTTTATGCTTGCCATGGTATCCACCTAAAGGTCACCTATAGAACGTGAAGCAATGACAATAGAACAAACATGGATTCATGGATCCACAGTGCAATGGCCCTGGGTGATTTCCAGTGTTAAAGTAGAAACTATGGGGTAGAAATAAAACCAACCTGCTTAGAATTAATAAAAGGACAGGAAACCTCCCATACCTGCCATCAGAATAAATGCCTCACCTTTAAATGCCTAGACTGTGTCAGATATCAACAAGGACCAAACCATGAGCGCCTTCAACAGAGAAAGCAGGTGCCAGAAATCGAGTGATAACGATCAACGTGGCAGGACTGCCAGATGACGAATTTAAAACACCTGCTTTAAAGAAACTCAGCAAGCATGAACAAAACAGATATTTCAATATTCCAATAGAAAAGCATAACGATAAAGAGGTAATAGAAGCCAGTCCTTCAGGTATACACTCAACAAACCTCAGGTGTACCTGCATTCTTATAGATGAAGCGGGGAAGAATTAGTGAGGTGGAAAAGGAGCTGTTTGAGAACACAGCTTCAGAAGAAAGAAAAGGTGGAGTGGTAAGCATAGTTATCAATAGGGAAAAGAAGAAACCTCATAGTCGCTATAATAGACCTTGAAAAAGGTAAACATTCACCTATTTGGTGTGTGGAAGAACTAGAGAATGCTAAGGAAGATTCTACTCAGAGAAATAACAGATAATTTCCCAACCTAAGGACAGACATCCAACTGTCCTGGTCTACTTTCTGTGGCTGTGACAAACACCAGGACCAAAGCCAATGCAGGGGGAAGAGGCTCATTTTAACTTACCTGTTACAGTCCTGCACTGGGGGAGGCCAAAGGAGGAAGCTGGAGGACAGCAAGTGAGTCCGAGACAACACACATGAAAGCTGCTCCCTGGCTTCTTTCCTGTGACTGGCTCAGCCTGGTTTCTTATAAATCCCAGGCCCATCTGCCTAAGGATGGCACCGCCCATAGTGGGCTGGGCCTTCCCACATCAATCATCAGTCAAGAAAAAAACACTAATAGGCCCACCTGCCTAAAGATGGCACCACCCATAGTGGGCAGGGCCTTCCTACATTAGTCATCAGTCAAGAAAATGCTCACAGGCAAACCCAATAAAGGCAATTCCTCGATCAAGCTCCCTCTTCCCAGGCTTATCAAGTTGGCAGCCACGTAGAGAACACCAGGTGTAGAAAAGTCTAAGGTCATTTAGCATATTTAATAAAGTTTAGTGCCAAAACATCTTAATTCTCAGAGAGAAAAGAAAAGAGGATATCACCAATGTTGCAACAGGAAAGAAACAACTCGGAGAGAAAGAAGTCACAATTACTGACAAAAGGCTATGCACTAGAACCTTGCAGTCCAGGATAGATCAGATTGAGATTTTTATTGAAGGGAAGAGAAAATGTGAACCAAGAATACTGTTCCCAGAAAAGCTGTCATTTATACATGAAGGAGAAAGGGATTCACAGATGTTCAGAAGCTGGGGAAGGGGAATCTCCACCAGCCAGCTCTACAAGCCATGTTGAAGGAACTTCTTCAAACTGAAAGTCTTGTGAGTAAGAGAGCATGAGAAGGCAGGGAACGTACAGCTCAGACCCAGTGCAAATTCTGAAGGTCTGTCTTTGTAAACGTGGTGTATACACTGTTCACATTAGTAGGATAACTAAAGAACAAGACAGCTGAAAACAGTAACTGCGTGAATGTGTTAAGAAATAGGCAACATGGTGACCAGAGAGATGACCCAGTGGTTAAGAGCATTTTCTGCTCTTGCAGAGGACCTGAGCTCAGTTCCCAGCATGTCAGTCAAGTGGCTCACAACCACCCGGAACTCCAGCTCCGGGTGTTCTGACCCCTGCTCCTGGCCTCTGTGAGCACTGCACTCACACGCACACTCTCACAGAGAGACACATAATGAAAAATAAAATAAAGGATATAAAATGGAGGAGCTCAGTACAGATGAGGTTTGCATTCATTCACCCTATACCAAAAAAGCAAAATTTGTCAGGGCTGGAGATGTGTCTCGGCAGTGAAGATCACGTACTGCTCCTGCAGAGGCTGCAAGTTCAGTTCAAGAAATTTTTTTTCAAGACAGTGTTTCTCTGCAGCTTTGGAGCCTGTCCTGAAACTAGCTCTTGTAAACCATTCTGGCCTCGAATTCACAGAGATCCGCCTGTCTCTGCCTATGTTGATCCTATGTTACTATGTTGATCCTCCCAATCCAAGAGCAAGGAAGATCCTTCCATTTTCTGGTATCCTCTTCAATTTCTTTCTTCAATGCCTTAAAGTTCTTGTCAAATAGATCTTTCACTTTCTTGGTTAGAGTTACTCCAAGATATTTTATGCTGTTTGTGGCTATCGTGAAAGGTGATGTTTCTCTGATTTCCCTCTCTGCTTCCATATCCTTTGTGTATAGGAGGGCGACTGATTTTTTGGAGTTGATCTTGTATCCTGCCACATTACTAAAGGTGTTTATCAGCTGTAGGAGTTCTTTGGTGGAGTTTTTGGGGTCGCTCATGTACACTATCATATCATCTGCAAATAATGAAAGTTTAACTTCTTCCTTTCCAATTTGAATCCCCTTGATCCCCTTATGTTGTCTTATTGCTATTGCTAAAACTTCAAGCACTATATTGAAGAGGTATGGAGAGAGTGGACAGCCTTGTCGTGTTCCTGATTTTAGTGGGATGGCTTTGAGTTTCTCTGCGTTTAGTTTGATGTTAGCTGTCGGTTTGCTGTAAATAGCTTTTATTATATTTAGGTATGACCCTTGTATCCCTAATCTCTCCAAGACTTTTATCATAAAGGGATGTTGAATTTTGTCAAAAGCTTTTTCAGCATCTAATGAAATGATCATATGGTTTTTTTCTTTCAGTTTATTTATATGGTGGATTACATTAATAGATTTTCGTATGTTGAACCAGCCCTGCATCTCTGGGATTAAGCCTACTTGATCATAATGGATAATTTTTCTAATGTGTTCTTGGATTCGGTTTGCCAGTATTTTGTTGAGGATTTTTGCGTCGATGTTCATGAGTGAGATTGGCCTGTAGTTCTCTTTCTTGGTTGAGTCTTTGTGTGGTTTTGGTATCAGAGTGACTGTAGCTTCATAAAAGGAATTTGGCAATGACTCTTCTGCTTCTATATTGTGAAATACATTAAGGAGTATAGGTATTAGGTCTTCTTGGAAGTTCTGGTAGAATTCCGCATTGAAACCATCAGGTCCTGGGCTTTTTTTGGTAGGGAGGTTTTTGATAACAGCTTCTAGTTCTTCGCGACTAACAGGTCTATTTAGGTTGTTCACCTGGTCCTGGTTTAACTTTGGTATATGGTATTTATCTAAAAACGTGTCCATTTCTTTCACATTTTCCAGTTTTGTGCCATATAGGCCTTGTAGTAAGATCTAATGATTCTTTGAATTTCCTCTGTGTCTGTGGTTATGTCCCCCTTTTCATTTCTGATCTTATTAATTTGCATATTCACTCTCTGGCGTTTTATTGCCAAAACAATCTTATACAATAAAGGAACTTCGGGAGGCATTACCATCCCTGACTTCAAACTCTATTACAGAGCTTCAGTATTGAAAACAGCTTGGTATTGGCATAAAAACAGAGAAGTTGACCAATGGAATCATATAGAAGATCCAGATTTTAGCCCACAAACCTATGAACACCTCATGTTCGATAAAGGAGCTAAAAGTATACAATGGAAGAAAGAAAGCATCTTCAACAAATGGTGCTGGCACAACTGGATGTCAACCTGTAGAAGAATGAAAATAGACCCATATCTATCACCATGCACAAAACTCAAGTCCAAATGGATCAAAGACCTCAATATCAGTCTGAACACACTGAACCTGATAGAAGAGAAAGTGGGAAGTACCCTACAACAGATGGGCACAGGCGATCGCTTCCTATGTATAACCCCAGCAGCACAGACATTAAGGGCAACATTGAATAAATGGGACCTACTGAAACTGAGAAGCTTCTGCAAAGCAAAGGACACTGTCACTAAGACAAAAAGGCAACCCACTGACTGGGAGAAGATCTTCACCACCCCCGCAACAGACAAAGGTCTGATCTCCAAAATATATAGAGAACTCAAGAAGCTAGATTAAAATGCTAATTAACCCAATTTAAAAAATGGGGCGCTGACCTGAACAGAGAATTCTCAACAGAAGAAATTCAAATGGCTAAAAGACACTTAAGGTTATGCTCAACCTCCTTAGCGATCAGGGAAATGCAAATCAAAACAACTTTGAGATATCATCTTACACCAGTCAGAATAGCTAAAATCAAAAACACCAACGATATCCTTTGCTGGAGAGGTTGTGGAGAAAGGAGTACCCTCTTGCATTCCCACCAGCAATGGGAGACGGGGAGGGAAATGGGAGGCGGGGAGGAGGCGGAAATTTTTTTTTCAATAAAAAAATATTTAAAAAAAAATAAATGAATAAATAAATAAATATTTTTTAAAGGAAGAAAAAGATGGAATCCACAGAAGAAGCTGTGCTTGCTGGGGCACTACTCTCAGGGACTTTCCCTGTGTGCCTCGGTTCTTAGAATAGTAAGCCTGGCTGATTGACACAGAAATCTGGAGTGTAATCCTACATGGCATTTACTCTTCCTTTAAAAGCAGCTTAATTTCAGTCTGGGAGGCTATCAGTCCTCCCTGGGTTCACTAAAGAAAAATGTCAGATAATAATAGTCAAACTTCTAACAGCACTTGTGAACTAGGTGTGGGCATCAGGGAACTCTGAGGGTCGGGGGGGGGGGGACACTTTGCTCCATAATAACTTTACACATCTTACAAATGCAGAATTCCCAGGAAGCAGAGAGTGTTTAGGACCACCATCCCAATGACTGCTCTAGTAATTCCACCCAGTGCATTCTAACCCCTAATATATGCAATCCTTTCTGAAAGCCACAATTAGCAAAGGTCTGTTTTTAGCCACTGTCAATCAGGTTTTTCCCGGTAATGGGGGCTAATCAACACTGGCTTTTTCTTTAGGATAAAAGAAAATTAAAGGGACCACCAGCAGTTAGCTCCAGATGTATTTTAACATATTCCCATTTGAAATACTTTCCTCCTCCCATCAGCTTTAGTAAGGTTTGGGAGAAAAGAAAAGTAACTGAGACTCAAATCCATGACAAAGAAAAACAAAGACAAACCCCAACTGTGTTCTCCAAAGAGAAATTAACATTAAAACCAAAACTAATAATTTGTTTAAGAAATATTTATGGAGCATCTCTTAAGTGCAAGACCCAAATCCATATTGACTATGAAAGTAAAATCCGAGAGCCCCTCTCCTAACGTACTAGCCAAACATAAGAAAAACTTAGATGCTTTAATAAAAGAACAGAGAAGTCCCCACAAACAACATAGAGTGTGGTAAATACTATGAAGAACGGAATGTAATACCAAAGCCAGAGAGACCCCTAGATGTCATTCAGACAGGGTGGGGAAAGAAGAAAACCCTACACACTAAAGCATAAAGAATCCAAGGCCTATGTTTTTCTCCACAGGAAACAATACAGGTAGAACTTCTAGACAGAACTGACGCTCAGTTTTGTTCAAAGAGGCTCAGAGGAAAAAAAATAACCTATTTTTAGGTCTGTGTAAAAAAACAGCAGAGAAATTCAATTTTAATTGTGATGAGACATGCTTAAATGTAACAATGGCTAGATATGTATTATTGGTTTCATTTTATGTGTATGAGTGTTTGCATGCATGTGTGTGTGTGCACACAGGCATGCATGGGCATACATGCACCATGTGTGTACAGTACCTATGGAGACCAAAAGAGCCCATAGGATTCCCTGGAATTGGGGTTATGAATGACATGAGCTCCCGTGTGCATGATGGACAATAGACCCTGGTCCTCTGAAGGAGCAGCAAGTGCTCTTAACTGCTGAACCATCTCTCCAGTCCCTAGTTTTATTTTGAGAAACATTTTGTGTTGGTCAGGAATAGGAGGCACATAAATTACATGAGCTCTTAGATAGAAAAAGAATGCCTCAAAGGCTATTGAAATAACCATAAAGGTGATGTCTTTTTGTCCAGACACATAGAACTATACTGGAAATATAGCAGGGGTAAAATTAATATGCTGGACTTCTAGACTAGATGTTTACATGGAAATGAAGAGGTTGACTCCTAGTGTCCAACTTGAGTAGCTGTATGGACGATCATCACACTGAAATGGACGTTGGAAAGCCTGGGGAAGATCCAGTATGAGGCCCAGGGGTTAAGAGCACTTGCTTCTCTTACAGAGGACTGGCGTTCCGTTCTCAGCATCAATGCTGGGTGGCTCAAACCACCTCTAGCTCCAACTCCAGGACACTTGATTCCCTCTTCTGACTTCCACAGCACTGCACATACACCGTGCACATACCAATACAGAGATGCACATACACACATATAAATACAAATAAATTTAGAAAAAGATCCTATCCAATGTGATGGGGAAACCCAGCTTTTTATTTAACATACAATCTGAGATGCTTACGCAATAGTAAAGCCAATAAGCATACAAGTCATTCTTTGAATGTGATGCTTAGTACAAGGTCTAGTGTGGATTTTTATACTACCCGAAATGTAGGATTAGAGAAGGTTTTATTTCCTTTGTTTGTGGTGGGGATGTTGAAGATACCTGACTATGACTATGTAGTCCTCAAACTCACGGTCCTTCTGCCTCTGCCTCCATAGTGCTGGATTGCAGGCATGTGAGCTGCCATCTAGCCTAGAATGAGCGTGTCAATGATCTCAGAAAGCAAATACAGTACATACTATGGGCCTAATTTTATTTCTCCAAATGCTATCCAATAGTCCTAATTTCACTTATTTTATTTTAAAAATCCCTCTGTATGACGGTGGAATGTGACTTTCATCATACTCTAGAGTCACCTTGTGTGTCATTTCTGGGCCTCATGCCACTGTTTCATGTGTCTGTTCATGTCCTCTGTAACATCCATGCTATTTACAGGGCTTCTCATGCATACAAATATCTTATGTGTTTCCCAGTCCAGTTTTCTTTTTATTGTTTTCCCGACTTTTCCTGTTTTGTTCCACAGTCCCTCTCATATCTGCAGCGGACAAATATTTGTTGCTGTCTTATTTTGTAAGGGATAAGCTTTAGAAAGGTAATTCGCCTAAAAGTTCCTTGCAAATGTGAGCTTTTTATCTTGTTTGCACTTGATCTAGTCATGTGCTACACTGCAGAAACTAAAATGCAGCCTCTGTGGCTCAGAGGTGGGGGTGTGGTCCACAGATGGGGAGAAGGCAGTGAAGCCTCGGTCTTAGGGGGCAAAGGCAGAGAACGTCCTCTCTCAGGATTCCTGGAGTGACCACACACTGCTCTTCAGCTTGCTTTGCTGAGTGCACAGGACAGAGCTAAGCTCTTGGGCCAAGGAATTTGAAGGCAGACTGTGGCTCCATCACCTCCCAGTTCTGCTATCCTGGGAACCAGACCTTTAAACACATACACACACACACACACACACACACACACACACACACACCTTTTCAGAGAAACATTTGTTCAGATCATATCAAAAGCAAATGAAGGTAAACGATTGAAATTCTTAAATGCATGTGATAAATCACAATGACAGCTTGAGGAAAGTTTTAAAAAAAAACCTACTAGTTCCCTTTAGAGGTTGCCAAGATTCCAAAATAATGATAATGAGAATAAGAATAACCCGAAAGCTAGCCGAGGCCAACAAATTCTAAAAGTTGAACGAGTACATGTTGATTCTGTCTTTCCATATGAGCCACATTTGAGACTACACAGATCCCAGGAACACACTGCCTGACTGAGTGTGTCTCCTTGCCTCTCTGAGTCGTCTTGTCTCTCTGTAAATGAAGAGACATACTTCATAGTGATTCTAAGAGGATTACATCAGGCAATATGCAGAAAACTCCCAGCTCAAGGGCTTATCTCCTCGGCACAGTCATAATGCTTTCCAAGGGCTTCCGCGTAATTAACCTGTCATGTACTTCCTTCTTATTCTCGTGACCTTTCTCCCATTCAGCAGCCTGTTGTAAAACTTCATCTATCGAGGGTCAACTGTACGTCAAGCACTTTGAGTCCAAATATAAAGATTAAGACACTCTTGATATCCGAGAACTTCTGATCTAGTGAGAGAGCTACTAAGAAGACAGAGAAAGTGAGCAGAGACCCACAGACTGCTGTAGACTCGGGAGCTTGTCCAAGTGGCTTTTATCACACGAGTTCCTGTGCTACTAAAAAAGGGGTGGGAGGAAGAAGAGGAAGAGGAGAGAAGGAAAATGAGGGAGGAGAGGAAGAACAGAAGGAGGAGGGGAAAGGAAGGGGAAGAGAGAAGGGAATGAGAAAGAAGGAAGGGGAGGAGGAAGGAACAGGAAGAAAGGAGGAAGGAGGGGGATGAGTAAGAGGAAGAGGTGGGGGAGGGGAAGGAGTAAGAGGCAGAGACCATAGAAAATAACCAAGAAAATGATGACCGAGATAAGTTAACAGCAACAAAATAACAAAATGCATAGATTTGCATAGATTTCCCATGTTCTGGATTTACAGGTAACAGTGTCTGGGGTCTGTCCTGTACAGCCTGCCTGGCAACACACAGTCTTGTTCAGCTATTCAAGGCACGGTCCCTGAGCAGGACAAATAGAGCGAGAATGAAGATTAATGAAGACAAATAACATGAGTGATGGTGGGATCTAATTCAAGGTAAGCTGCCCCAGAGATGACAGCTGAGATTCACTCAGACCCCAAAACTATCCCCAACAGCAATTCATTATACGCACAAAATGAGATGAGAATCAATGACCCCAGCGTGTGCTCCTCTTCCGGGACTCTCCTGCAAGCAGGCGCTGAGCCAGTTGCAAAAATCTATTTGACTCGGGATGGAGAAGTTTGTTTTTAAAGAAATGGGAAGAACCAGAGCCAGAGGAACTGAGCAAGCCTGAGAAACTGGGCTGGAAACTGATTCCTTGGTCACCCGTCAGATTTGCTATAACCAGTTGTGGACTGGTTTTTATTTACACGTTTAAATAGGAAAATAACAACAACAACAAATGGGATTAAAGAAAGTTAAGCACAAATGTATGACTATACCAAACTTTTTCAAAGGTGGAACAAACTATTCCTCAGGTGACCAAACCTTCAAGTGTTTGAGTGGCAACTGTAGCTGTGACTGTTTATTAATTTTTAAAAGATTCTCATTTATCTAGGATTTAGTATTAGTATTTACATGTATGTGTATACTGCATATACGTGCTTATATGTGCATGTGAGTGAAGGTGGAGTTCAGAAGATGGGGTCAGAGCATCTGGAGTTGGAATTATAAACAATTCTGAGCCACCTGATCTGGGGACTGGGAACTGAATTCGGTCCTATGGAAGAGCAGCAAGGCTCTTAATCACTGGGGCATCTTTATCTTTGGCCAGCCCTTATCTTATGTGTATGTGTGAATGTCTGTGTGTGACATTTGCATGCACACATGTAAGTACCATCGAAACGATGTAGACCAGAAAAAGGAAGCATTGGTTCCTCTGGAGACCGAGTTACAGCAGTTTGTGAGCTGCTAGGTATGGCTGCTGAAAATCAAATTCAAGTCCTCTGCGAGAGCAACAAGCACTACGAAGCCACCCATCTCTCTAACCTCCATCACTGCTATTTAAAAAAAAAAAAAAAACTTAAATGCACCTCTTGGGCCAACATTTCCATTACTTTACTTTTCCTATCTTATCACATGGAAACTGGTAATGTTTTTGCAGACTAGACTAGACCACTGGAACATGTTGGTGCTATGCTATCCAGGTCCCACTTAGTTCTCCCGAGAACTAGAGAATGAACCACCCTAAGTCTCCCTCACACCATCAGCACAGGCTCTGCTTTTCTATGCACTGACTTTTAGGTAAACCAGGGGTTTGTAAAGAGACGTATAGCCAGTCTATGAGTTCTGAGATGGAGTCAAAGGACCCTGGTTACATAGAACTCCATACCAGCACCCCAAAGCAACTATTTTCTTCCTGTTTTGCTCAAGAAAACATTACCTTGGAGAAAGAAATAAAGGCTATTGTTGAAATAGGAGCGGCAGCAGGGCTGCGTCCCCGGCACCCGGCCGCCCTCATGGCTAGCTTATGCCCAGAAATAATTACACGGAAACTGGATTCTTTCAAACACTGCCTGGCCCGGCTAGTTCCAGCTTCTTATTGGCTAGCTCTTACATATTGTTCTAACCCATTTCTAATATTCTGTGTAGCCCACAAGCTGGCTTACCAGGGAGGATCTTAACCTGCATCTGTCTGGAGAGGGAGAATCATGGCGACCCCTCCACTAAGCTTCTTTCTCCCAGAATTCTCTTCTGTTTTCTCCACCCACCTAAGGGTGGGCCTATCAAGGGGCCTAGGCAGTTTCTTTATTAATAAGAAATCACTCCCACAGGCTATTTTGAACATCATTTCCTGCATCCAGAAACACTGAAGTTGAAATTTTTTAAGAGGGCTTGGAAACTAAATATACAGTTAACAATGATATTTCTCAACTCCTTGGTACTCCCTGCATTGACATGGCAAATAACTCACTAAAGCAACTCAAGTCTACGTTGTAGTCACAATTATAGGGTACAGTCTGTCGTGGCAGGGAAGACACAGTGGTAGAAGTGTGACGCTACTGGCCACACTGCATGGGCAGTCCCAAAGCAGGTGACAGCACAAGCCAGTGCCCAGCTACTTTCTCCTTTTTATTCAGTCTAAGACCCCAGCCTAAGGAATGAAGCCACCTACATTCAGGGTATGTTGTGGAACATCAGTTTAACTAAAGGTGTGTTGCATTTGTTTATGCCGCATTTGTTTAACTATGTAAAGATGTGTTACTGTTGTTATTCCCGGACCATCCAGAAGACTGCACTTCCGGTTCTGCCAGCTCGGGTATCCCAGAAGCACACATGTGGGTTGCTCGACATCTACATCACCAACGTCTGACGTAGGGGCCCCGTGCGCAGGGCGTGGTATCACCCGTCATCAGCCAGGCAGGAATCAGTTATCCAGACACAGAGGTCGCAGGAAAGCCGGATGAACAATACATAAATGATGTAAACAAGCCTCAAGGCAGCATATAAATTAGTAGAAATGGGTTAATTTAAGATAAGAAAAAAAAGCTAGAAGCAAGCCTAAGGTAAGGCGGGGCATTCATAATTAATAATAAGTCTCCAAGTTTTTGGGAGCTGGTTGACAGCCCAGAGAATATTCCAACTACATGGCTGGGTCTTTCCTTTAACTGACCCTCTCTAGAAACACCCTGGTAAAGACAAGAGTTAATAGTCCAGGTGTTTTAAATCCAGTCAAGTTGACTATCAAGATTACCCATCAGAACTTTCATGAAACAATGTCTGGCTTTCCCCCAAGGAGTCAGAATCACCCCTGGTTTAGATGAGGCATCTGATAATATTTTAAAACCTCTTCAAGGCTATTGGCAGGCAACAGCTCTGGGAACGGAAGTGTCCTTGACTGCTGAGGGTGTAGCCACTGGTAGGTTTCTTGCAGTCCAGTGGATGGCTCCATGAACCATTTATGGGCAGCACTAACTGAACTCTGTGCATTGCCCAGAAAGAAGAAGATGCAAACTTTGGAAGAGTTCATGTTGGGAAACACGGTCAGAATTGGAGAGGCAATATGGAGGTTTTATATATATATATATATATATGTGTGTGTGTGTGTGTGTGTGTGTGTGTGTGTGTCATTGTATATATGTATGAAATCCTCAAGAATAAGGAAAATTATTTTTTAAAACTTTTTAACATAATTTTTACATGTATCGAGGTTTAAGAACCTCTGTATTAGAGGGACCTACTGGTCAAGCAGAAAGGGTCCTATTAACAGAAGTCTGTTGAAACACATTCCTATTTCATTTACCAAATGCAATTTGTGTGTCTACATCCTAATCTCTTAATTAATAAGAAGGTAACAGCCCTGTTGATACGTTCTTGTGAGTTTTGCAAACCAATACATTTTACCTGGGAAAAAGAACACATCGGTACTAGCAGATGTGCAGACTACAGCCTGGGAAGACAGCTTCTTGACTTTTTAAAGTCGTGTAACAACTCAGAGAGCAACTGAAACTGCTTGGTGAGGACTGAGCATGCTCAGATCTTATAGGACCCCCTCCCTCTCCCGGTTCTTTCTCACTGTCATGGAGAAAGACAGACATTCAGGTCACTTGGAAATAGAACCGAATGGAACAGATGTACAAATCTGGAGCTCTTGTTCAGGACAGAAAAGTGGAGAAAATGGAAATGGAAATTGAGAAAAGCATGAATGGAAAACACTCGAAGATCTGAGCCCATTCCGTTCTCTAGAGTCCTAGACAGAGAAAGGATGTTATAAGAGACAAGGGGGAGAAAATCTGCAGACACTTCTGGAGGTTGAGAAATTGTTCTCATTAGTTTTGAAGACATTGGGTACTCACTGTAGTTCTCTATTTAGGATTCATCCACAGTTATCCTTTGCTGAAATCATGCCAGATATTTCCTATGGACCAGATGTTGTGTTAGATTATATATTATATATGTATTATATATTACCATTACTATATTTTTGTAACCATCATGTACATATACCCTGGTTGTTATCATTTCAGTATCCTGAAATATATAAATGAAGAAAGCGAAGCATGACGAAGCTACCAGTGCAGTGTTCAAGACCAGAACCAAGACAGACATTTTCTGAGCCAGGTTTCCCCCATCTTAGGTACTTTAGGAGTCAAAACGTCCCACAGAACACTAATTGGTGGTGAACATGGTCTGAAAGCTGCAGTAAAAAGAAGTGGAGGCCCACTATGATTTTTCTTTTCATTTTCTTTACGGGATGAATAAGGGTTAGGCTATCTGAACAATTAATTGGTTAGTATCTAACTAACACAAATTTAAGTACAAGCTGTCAATTTTCCGTCTGGTCATACAAGGACAGTGAAATTAGGCCAAATGACAGAGGGATTAATCAAAGCTAAGCGATTTCGACTTAGAGCAAGATAAAGGTTAGAAAAGCTACATTTTGTGGATTTAAATAGAAGATAAATAGAACTGTACATTTAAAAATCACAGCTATTTTGCAAATAAGTTCACTGCAGCTCCTATTGGGGAAAAGAGCATATATAATTATATGCTTTAAACTGTCAGGTACCATGAAGCAATAAAAAATAGTCAGGAAATTGCTTGTGCTCAGAGATCAAGAAGGGAAAGGCCCTACAAAGCAGACAAACAGAGTCCTGGGAAATGCAGGGCAGTGTCCTGTGAGCACACTGTGGGGAGGAGCTCAGAAAAGCTAAGAGGATGAAACCTAGTAAAGGCTTCATGCTACCCACACAGGCAATAGATAAAAATAAACCCGCACTGAGAACATTCAGCACTGATCTTGTAGACACCGGAACAAGGACAGAGTCAGTTGTTTGGTCAAGTAGCCAAAGGAAGGAAGGGTGAAATAATTTCTTCCTATCCTGAACCATAAGCCATAGCAGGCTATATGACACTGTAGTATCAAAACTTACCAAACTATCCACTTAATTATTATGGAATCTGTAAGTATATGAGTGATATACACATATGAAGTATGGGCTTACACATAAATGTGCAGAGACACTTTTGTTTATGCTTGCATGTACGAGCTAACAGCAATGTCTTCTGGTAGCTCTCCACCTGTTTTGGGTTTTTGTTTTGTTTTGTTTTTTAGAAGGAGCCTCATTCACAAACAAGCACACTTCCATGAGACCTAAGAGATGCTTGACAGAATTACTAAGGTCAGAACTGGGGAGGAAAATAGGCCCTATTGGGACACACACATACACACAAACACAAACACAAAAGCATGCCCATGTTCCAAGCTGACTATAGCCATGGAGGGGGTTAGAAACCTAATTAGCAGGAGCCAGAGAAAAATGGCAGCTGCTTGCTGCTGAGGAAGGGGTGAATTATGGAGAGGCAGTCCCCACCATGCCTAGACATGCCTAGTGCCTGCTGCTGAGGCAGGGGTGAGGTGTGGAGAGAGAGTTCCCACCATGCCTGCTGCTGAAGGAGGGGTGAGGTGTGAAGAGACAGTTCCCACCATCCTTAGACATGCCTAGTGCCTGCTGCTGAGGAAGAGGTGAGGTCTGGAGAGACAGTTCCCACCATGCCTAGACATGCCTAGTGCCTGCTGCTGAGGCCGGGGTGAGGTGTGAAGAGACAGTTTCCACCATGCCTAGACATGGGAATTGAGTGGCATTGAGAAAGGCTCCATAGGAGTCCACTCCCCACACTAGCCACAAGGCAGGAGAGCTGCCCATAGGGAAACATCAGAAAACAGAAAGATAACAGAACTCAAACCCAGCTCAGCCCTAACTGCCTCAACACCCCACATCCAAGACTTCAAAGGAGGTCTAGGGAGAGTGTGAAGCTGGGGAGGACCACAAAACAAATTCTATTTGAAAAATGCCATAACAACATATCTTTGTCAACCAACAAAAAGGAAAATATCTATGATAAATCATCTTTTTGTCTTGTTTTGTTTTCCGAGACAGGGTTTTGCTGTAGCTGTGGAGCCTGTTCTAGCACTAGCTCTTATAGACCAAACTGACCTCAAACTCACAGAGATCCGCCTGCCTCTGCCTTCCAAGCTTAAACAATCTATTGAAGAAGGCAGATGATGTGGAATAGGTAGGGAAAGCCCATCACAGGGATAAGCCTTCTGGAGAGATAATCAATAAAATGCTGAAAATTCTAGTAGATTTTATAGCTGTAAAGTATATTCCTTTAACTCGATCACTGACAATCAAAAATAAAGCTATAGATACACACTTTGGTTTTCATATACCACTAATTATATGAATAAATGCCATGTCCTAAATTTACTTAAGGAACTTTAGAATCCACAGCCTTTATGTCTGACACTGCCATTTAATTCAGTCGCTCCCAGAAGCACGCTCACTTTCAAAGACACACACTGTTACATACATCCTTACCCTTGTGGAAGCCTACATATTTACACACACGCATCTTCCATGTCCAAACTCCTTCTCCCTGGACCTTTGGAAACAGACATGCCTTGGCTATTACCTCCTTGTCTGGGATTAAAGAAAGCAATTTGCCATTCTCAATTTTATCATGAGTCAGTGAGAAAAGCAGTAATCAACAGCTTGGGAAGCTGCTAGAAATGTAATAACACAGGCCAAGAGGACGGAGTGCAAAAGGTAAACACTGGCCACCTCTACCAAAATAAGGGAGCCAAACCAAGGAGGCCCCAAATTCTTTTTGATTCACATCAATGTCATCTGATGGTTTGTTTCCAGTATTTTGTATCCAGTATTTAATCCCTGATTTCCTTAAATGCAAAATTCTCAAACTAACTGATTTCCAAAGTCTCTAAATTCTTAAAATTCTATGATTCTGGTCAAACAGAGCATTTGAATTTCTAATGTAAATTGGTATGTATTCTATTCAAGAGAAAGACCAACATCTGACATCTATCTGCAGAATGAATGTGGCCATCAGATCTCTCTCTCTCTCTCTCTCTCTCTCTCTCTCTCTCTCTCTCTCTCTCTCACACACACACACACACACACACACACACACACACGCATGCATGCACACACCCCTCTGAAGTTTAGAACACTCATCCTATCTGGTAGCAAAAGACAGCAATTGTTTTTTCTCTAGCTTTCTTGCTTAAAGTCCTATTTTTTTGTTGTTGTTTATTTGGGTTCTTTTGTGGCATTACTTTTCATTTGATTGTGTCAAGTAAAGAACGGTGATCATTAGCAAACCTTCACCCCCTGAAATGCATGAATCTTCATTAAAGTTTTTCATTCCTTTTTGCTTAAACTGTTTTCAATTTGTTTGGTAATTTAACCAAAAATAACCCTGCAACATTTGGCTTTGGTTTAAAACCAAATGTGACAAGATTAATGACATCAGAATAAGTTACCCAGTACGGGTTATATGAAACACAGTGCTGCCATCAGGACAGCTTGCTGAGCTGGGTATCAGTGTAAGCAAAATCTCCCTGAGAAAACCAGTGTCAGAACAGCTAGTCTCTCTGCATAGCCCTGACTGTTGGAAGTTGCTATGTGCACTCGGCTGGCCTTGAACTCACAGAGATCTGTTTGCCTCTGCTCAGATTGAAGGGATGAAGCTCCATTTGCCTGGTGCTCCGTTTTATTTTGAAGTAAGATCCGATGGATCAAATTAAATTGGTGTGACTTCGAGCAGGGAACTCAGGACCACGAGGGGGGCACCCACACACTGAGACAATGGGGATGTCCTATCGGGAACTCACCAAGGCCAGCTGGCCTGGGTCTGAAAAAGCCTGGGTTAAAACCAGTCTCGCTGAACATAGCAGACAATGAGGACTACTGAGACCCCAAGAACAATGGCAATGGGTTTTTGATCCTACTGCACCAATTGGTTTTGTGGGAGCCTAGGCAGTTTGGATGCTCACCTTACTAGACCTGGATGGAGGTGGGTGGTCCTTGGACTTCCCACAGGGCAGGGAGCCCTGATTGCTCTTTGGGCTGACGAGGGAGGGGGACTTGATTGGGGGAGGGGGAGGGAAAGGGGAGGCGGCGGTGGGGAAGAGACAGAAATCTTTAATTAATTAATAAAGAAATAAATAAATTAAAAAAATAAAATAACAGGAAAAAAATAAATTGGTGTGACTTCAGAAGACTCATGCAACACACCAGTACATGCTACTCATGGCATAAATTAGAAACTTATCTCACACGGCCCCCGTGTCAGAGAAGAAAGTCAGCACAAAGCCCGTGTACGCTGTATTTTTCCATCAAGTTAACTATGCCCCGGGCTCTCCCGTACATCCTCATTTCGGCCACGAGTGTTTGTCACTGTGCTCACAAAGCACATTTGCTTTGCCCTTTCTTCTTGTAAAGCTGCTTCTCTCTGCTCACAGCAATAAATGTAAAGATGCAAAGCATTACAGAAATGCATCCCTTTTACTCGTAATAATTTATGGAAAGTTAAAATCTTTGAGTCTCCTACTTCCCAGCCCTAGAGGCTCACTCTATACGGAGTGCAGGGCTGTACACCTAGTTTCTCCACTTGAAATAGCACAGAGGCAGCTGTCTCCTGACTTCCTTGTCTCCTAGGGAGTCAGAAGCCCCCATGCATAGCCAGACTTCGGATATGGGGTATTAGGGAAGGAGAGTGGAAGGTGAAGGACGGTACCCCAGGTGTTTATGTACCTTAACATAAAACCTACCCTAAACACGGAGAGCCGAGGTATCTGCATTTGATCACACATAGTAGTTCAGTATAAGGAGAAAGGTAACGACAGCCCAGGTCTATTAAGGTCTCCTAAGAAAGCAGCAAAAGAGGAGATTAAACATGTAAGGGTTGAGCTGGGTGTATAGCTGAGTTGGCAGGATACCTGCCTAGCACACATAATGCCCTGGGATTGATGCCCACCACCACATAACTGGGTGTCCATTCCCATAATCCCAACACTCAGGAATTAGAGACAAGAAAGAGGATAAGAAGGTTCAAGGTCATTCTCAGCTCTGTTATGAGTCCAAGTCTGGCCTGGGACAGATGATACCCAATCTAGAAAGAAAACATGAGGATTTTATTGAGGTTTCTGTGTTAGAAGATACAATAGGCAGCAAGGGACATGTGGGCTTTCCTTCAGGTCAGTGTGACCCAGAGGGAAGATGGAGCAGAAAGCTATATGACTCCCAGAAGTCTTCACTACATCCTTGGAATACTGCCAGCCAGGAGCCTTTCTCGTGTGGGAAGCTACACTGACGTCCATGCTGATCATTTGTTTCAGTGCTGATGACACAGCCATGCGCATGGTGCCTACCAAACACATGCTTACAGCTGTCACATCTATTTAAAAAAACAGCACAACAATCACCCTCATTCCCCGCTTCCCCTCGCTCCTCTCTGAGGGTCTGCTACCAACAGCAAGCTAAAACCAAATATACAGAAGAGCCATTACAGTCGGAGACTTTGGGAGAGCGTACCACAGGAACTGATCTTTAGACTCAAGCCTCACTGGGAGAAGATTGTAAGAGTTGGCATAGCTGACATTAAGTAATTACTTTTAATCAAATTAATTGTAATTTTGGTAAGTTATACAAAAAAGTATGATGGTCTTAAAATATTCAGTTATGTGTGTCTTGGTATCTTACCATGAGACTTCTTTATTCATTCCTTAAATATTTTGTCAGCATCTGTTGGAGGTTGACACTGGCCCTCAAACACGGAAGCACAAAGCTTAAGACACGGGCCCACGATTGACCCACCTGCCTTTGTTTCTGAATGATACAATGTAACAAAGCAGACACAAGCGGCCTTCATAGCAAGGGTGGGCCACACCAGCACCTTCAAACCCAGCTGGCAGGGAGAGACACAAACTTGGCATGGTGACCACAGCTACCAGAAGAGCTTCAGTCACAGAGAGGCAGGCACCAAAGTCAAGAAGCCCTCAGCTTCCCACATGAGAAAGGCTTCTGGCTGGCAGTATTCCAAGGCTGCAGTGAAGACTTCTGGGAGTCTGTCTAGATCACACTCACATAGCTTTCTGCTCCATCTTTCCTCTGGGTCACACTGACCTGAAGGAAAGCCCACACATCCCTTGCTGCCTATTGTATCTTTCTAACACAGAGACCTTAATAAAAATCCTCATGTCTTTTTTTGAGTTAGAGAAGAGCAATCATCATGAGTTAGTCATGATGCTCTGTGTTCCAGAAGTCACAAGAAGTTTCTGAGAGAATAACCCAACTCACACTGAGTTGAGGATCCTAAATTTAAAACAAACAAACAAACAAACAAAGGGTGTTCATATTAACTATCAGTGATTTCATTTTTATCCCCTGGATGCTCAGATGCATAAAAAATAGAAACAATTTTTCGTGCGTGAATATTGTAATATAGTCAGGAGAATGCTGTGCCTGTCATGAGGGAAAGGTACACATTTCTAGTCACCTGTGAAACTAAAGCCATAGCAACAGCTAAGATGTAGGGTTTTCCCCTAAGCCACACGTCCTCCTTTTCGGTAGCATTTATACTCAGTAAGAAGGGTACGGATTACTGAAGTAATATGGGGTTGCTTTATAAAACTGGAAACTTCAGAAGAACCACAAAACTCATTACAAGTTTATCACATGACTACTGTTCCCTCCCATGCTAAGTGGCCGGACTGAGCATGTCACAAGCCCCAGGTAATGCGGGCCATGAACATATACAGTAACCTACCAAAACACCAAAATTCTCTTTGACATTTAAAGTTGTAGCTACATTTTTTAAAGAACACAGAAGTGAGACTTATTTAATAGGTGGAGCCAGCCCCACATCTGTGCAGAGGGCACATTGTCAGGACCACCTAAAGGCAGAGAGATGCTGCCCCACCCCCACAGCAGAGGAAAGCAAAACCCCAATGGGCGCTTCCAATACCCGGAAACATATTACATAGCTATACAACTGTCTAATTGAATTTTTGTTTTATGTTGCCTCTTTGTCCAAAGCCAAGCTTGCCCAAAGCATTTTTATTTTAAAACTATCGCTGCCCTATTCTCTCGGTGCGGCTATATAATAGTGACATGAGCAGTGGACAGGGACAGAAATTTCCTCATCCTCAACGCACCTGTCAGCTCTCAGGTTCAAAACCAGACTCATCACATCTACAAGATGCAGGCCACAACACCTTGATTATATTGAGGTTGTTTGCCACATGGCACTACGTGGCATCCACCATTGCTGGGAATAAGCCTTGTCCTAGGTACACAGGGTGCCCCTCCTTGTCCTGTGAGGTACTGAGTGTGGATTGTACAAATCCTGATGCACAGCAAGAGAAAAGGATGCAATCATGATGTGAACACCAAGATCCGCCACACTACAAGTCACGTGGTTATTAGCCTGAGATATGATTTCATCAGACACTGTGGGAGGTGGGCAGCTTCTTTTCAGGGTTCTTGCTTCATGGTCAAGCCCAGAGGAGACCCATTTTGGGAGCATCCCTTCTGGCACCTGGCGCAGTCGGAGTTGCTGAAGCCCTGGACTAACACAGTTCCTAGCACGTGCTGGGATTCATAGGATGCTTTCAAAGGGCGCACTGGGACATGGCTGGAATACCAAAGAACGTCAGAACAAATCAGTAAATATGAAGCATGTGATAAAATTGGATGGAAGAACAGGTATTTCTAACGCCTCGACATGTGTTATGCCTGCTATTCCTGTCACACGGTCACTGGTACATCAAGAGCCATGTTCTGTGAATAAAAGCGTTTACATGCATGTATGTGTGTGTATAGTCAAATATAAATATATTCTTAAAATTTAAAAAACTGCAAGGGCGATTAAAAGTTCTTGCTGCTCTCCAAGAGGACCTGGGTTCTATTCCCAGCACCTACAGAGTGGGTCACAACCATACATAACTCCAGCTGTAGGGCATTTGACACCCTCTGCTGGCCTCCTCAGGCACCAGGAATGTCCACAGTGCACAAACAGTAAAACCAAACACTCATAGACATAAAATAATAGATAATGTCAGGATGTAGGAAAATGCAGGTATAGCCATTTGCTGAGGTGGATTTTAAATGCTGTAGAAACACACACTCCCTTATTATTGATCTATTCATTTATTCCAAGAGAATATCTGAATTTTTCCCTGCACTGTCAGGCAATTATAGCAATAAGAGGCGATTCTCCACACCAAAAGCATCAAGCACTAAGGGGCATCACAGTGTGACTAACAGTGTGAAATTGGGATTTTAAGTATAATAGAACCTTCGAAACTTGCGGTAATGAGATGAGAAAATCTCAAAGTTTTTTACACAGAGAATTTAGCTCACAGCAAAGCACTAAAAAGAGGAGCAGGGTTGGGTGGGCGGTGGTGGCACACACCTTTAATCCTAGTACTCTGAAGGCAGAGGCAGGTGAATCCCTGTGAGTTTGAGGTCAGCCTGGTCTACAAGAGCTAGTTCCAGGACAGCTAGGACTGTTACACAGGGAAACCCTGTCTCGAAAAGCCAAAAAGAAAAAGGGAAAAAGGAAAAAGGAAAAAAAAGAAAGAAAGGAAGAGAGAGAGAGAGAGAGAGAGAGAGAGAGAGAGAGAGAGAGAGAGAGAGAAGCAGGTTTATACCTGGGTCTTTGGTGGCCCTTATACAGTGATCAAGTGACATTTGACCCCAAGTAATGTGGTTCACTGTGATGCTTGACCTATCTGCTGTTACACCTTGTTCTCCTCTGCACCACATCCCTGCTCCTTCTGTCTCTCTGGCTGGTCCCCTTCCCAGCCCCTAAAAGCCCCTATTCAGCTTGCTTACCCCTGTATTACATCATGTGCTCTCCCCTCAGACCCCACCATCACCACCAAATGGTTATTGATCACTGTCATAACTGCTCCCAAGGAAGGTTTTAATATGCATACTAACTTTGACCTTTCATAATAAAGGGGAAATTTTAACAGCAAATGAGAAAGGGGTGTTTTGTTTTGTTTTGTTAATCCCCCTGGCTGTTTTGACATAAGAAATATAGACTATATGAAATTTTCCATGAATAAATATTGTAACAGAATATAGTTAGGAAAATGGGGCTCATTTCTGTAGAATGATTGCTGTCACTGAGGGAGAGGCAGCAGTGTGCCTGGTAAAGTCTGATGCAGAGACAGCATTTTAAAAATGTACTGTGAGGTTCAAATATAAATACGAAACGTCCCCTATAAGACCATGTGTTTAAAACACCTGTTCCCCAGCTGGGGGCGCTGTTTGGGGAGGTCATAGAGCCTTTAGGAGGTGGAGCCTTGCTAGAGGAAGTGCAACACTAGGGGCATGGGAGCAGGCTGTGAGGTTTGTGGCCTGGTTCCAGTTCCTATTCTCTGTCCCTCTGCTTCCAGTGTACAAATGGAATATGATCAGCCAGCTTCCCATTCCTGCCACCATGCCTACCCTGACCGCCACCATGCCTACCCTGACCGCCGCCATCCCTACCCTGACCGCCGCCATCCCTACCCTGACCGCCGCCATCCCTACCCTGACCGCCGCCATCCCTACCCTGACCGTCACCATCCCTACCTTGACTGCCACCATGCCTTCATAACATGAAAGACTCCATCCCTCTGGAGCGGTAAATCAAAAGTAAACCCTTTCTTCCCTAAGTTACATTTATCAGGGCCACAGCCACAGAAAGGTAACTAGTACACTGATACCTAGAACATTTCTGAATCAGCTATCTTTTTGACCCCAGAAATAATCAGTGTGTGATGCCTATTCAAAACATCATCATATATGTTCACTTTAAAACTGGCAAGGGTTTGGATCTGATTTCAGAATCTTTCCATCTCAGTGGATCCTGGGATAGGAAGGGTTTTCTAACAACAATGCGGGAACAGATGATGAAAGAAGAGGTGACCTACCTAGGAAAAAATATAATTTGTGTGAAATGGAGGTACAGGGCCCTGCAGGCAGAAGGCTTCATTAATCAGAGTGTGCAGGGGGAATCCCCAAGCTCTTAGAAGAACCAAATGCTGCAGACATGCATTGCAGTGCCGATATGAGATGCTAATAGACCATGCAGGACCAACCTCCCCTGGTGGGAAGACTTTTGCGCCCTAATCTAAGCACAGCAGCAGCTATAACAACTCAACTACATGTGACTTTGCACACATGTGTGTCCCCTCCTCCACTAACTACAGATTCTAGAGTAGAGGGGTCATGAATAAGGCCATTATCCCTGGTGCAATGATGGGGAAACGGGTCCCCGCAAGTCAGGAACAACAGGAAGTCAGTGTTCTGATTCTAGTACACGAATGCCCCTCTCCCAGGTAAACTCCCATGGCATTTCACAGCTAGTCATTTTCATATTCATAATGGAACCCATTAAGATACTCTGTTAGTGGAAGTCATTTTAAAAATACATGTGCTTAATTTCCCTTTGTAATTACAATAGACGAGCTAACTCCCTAACCTATTTAGTGAGGATCCTTCAGGCATGGTGTGGGCTGACCATTTCAGCAAAAGGCTTCAAAAAAACATCATTAGCAATAAGAAATTCCTGTACTATTAAAGGGAAATATTATGTAGTATAATACAATGGCTTCATGTATGTTTTACTCATTTTGAAATTAAAATACATCCATTGTTTTTCTTATATTTATGCTTTTTTGTATGTAGTTGAGTAAACTTATGTCTAATATCACTTCCTCTACTAAACATCTACAGATAAAGCAAAGCTTACATGTAGAGAGAATAAATTTTAAAATTAGTGTATTTATTTTCTCATACATAGAATTTTATCAATAAATTAAGACATTTAACAGAGAGAAATAAATGCTGTCATCCTGTAAACCCTGCAGCCAGCATATATCCTCCCAGATTACCGTTTAAATACTTTTACATGACTTTAATATTTTATTCTAGATGTAACTACTCATAGCAGAATTCTGAAATTCTATTAATACACATTTCAAAAGAGCAGAAATGCAAGCACAAAAGGAAGATTTCACGGCAGCTAAAAATAAAACCAGCTCGGGTTTTTATAAGGGGAAAAAAAGATCTAAATTTATAGCACCGATACCTGTATCTGTCACGGGACAAGAAAACGGTAGGGTTTCCCAGCTCTTAGTTCTCAACAGAACTTAATTATAGGAACATTTACAAAGATGGGGGTCACGATGAGAAAAGTCAATAACAGAAAGGGAAAGTTTGAGTCCTAGTGGCAGGAGGGTGGCCTATATCACTCCTGGGGGGTGATGTGGGAGTGTTATATATCAATCTGTTGATTTCATTGGTTAACCAATAAAGAAACTGCTTGGCCTGATAGGTTAGAACATAGGTGGCAGATGCGACGAAGCAAGCCGCCAGGTCAAACACGCTGAATCTTTCCCGGTAAGACTGGTGCTGCACAGATTATTAGAGATGGGTTAAAGCAAGATATGAGAGTTAGGCAGAAGAGGCTAGATATAATGGGCCAGGCAGTGTTTATATGAATACAGTTTGTGTGTTGTTATTTTGGGGCATAAACTAGCCAGGCAGCGGGAGCTGGGTGGCAGGAATGCAGCCTGCAGCTCCGTCGGGGGGGGGGGGGCTAGCAGATGGGGTCTCCCTAACAAAGAGAGATGGTTTAAATCAACATCAGCACTGTAAGAGCCAAAGTATGAGGCAGAAAGTGGGGAAAGAAACCCCCAAATGTCCATCACCCAGACTCTGAATCCAGCTGGAAGCCAGGGAGCACATGCCTGGAGAAGGGAGCAGGGGAGGGTGGAGCAGGGCGGGAAGGGGAACATGATGGAGAACTAGAAAGCAGTATATCCTGCAGCCTGATTCTGCTGCACCATCCCACATCCAATCTATAACGTCTAAGCGCCTAGATCCTAAACTGATTCAGGAGCTCATCTATAACATCTGGCACTTATTTTTTTAAAGCGATTACACTTAATCGTGCACTTCCTGGCACAGCAGTCACCGAGACTGTTCTTGTCCATATGTTGTCTTCTGCATGCTGCCCTGTGTGATGGGTTGGTTTGAGGAACTATGCAGCTGATGTAATTCTCTTTTCTTTGGTCGTTTGTCTTTTCACCCAAGGACTTTGATGTGTTCTTTAGTTTCTAACTCTCTTCCTGCATGTCCAGCATGGACAGTTGCAGCTGGTGGTGGTTCAATTTCAGATTCATTTTTTGCAGCTTAAAGTTTTCAACATTCCTTTGTCCCCCTACTGTTCTTCAGGGTAAACTATCTCTATTCTGTTCCCACTTTCTTTTCTAAATTCAGTTCCTTTCCCTCTGGGTACTCAATGGACCCTTTGTTTCTTGGATAATTCACTCTTGTTTGCTGTTGCACTCGAGTTCAATCAACTATTAATATATTTCTCTCCAGGTCGGGTCAGTTTCTTGGCTCAAGTTTTACATTCATTCTGTGTTGCATTTTAGATTCTCAGACACATTTGAGGATATCTCTGCTTCATTTTCTGGGGGATATTTTAACCAACTATGAGGCTTTTATTTCCATTTTAATGGAATATGCAATGGTCTGCTTTTTGTCACTTCTATTGGGGTCATAGTTTGAGTTCAAGAGAGTCTACTCCTGCCTGCTCTATTGTGTCTGTGCAGTTTACTTTTTTTAAACATTTTCACTTATTCCTAACCAGTGTCAAAACAAGGGCCAAACCATATGCAGCACATACCTATCACAAGCTTTGAAATGCTTTCCGAGAAAAAGGAGCAAGATGTCATGAGGTAAGATTAGCAGAGGGGGGGGAAGAAAAGCCTGGTAGAGATTAAGAGGCTGTGAAGAAGGAGAAGGAGGGACTGCACAGAATGAATGGCTGAAAGGACTGATAAGAAAACTTGAGTATTTATAACACTTTATGATAATAAAGAGCTAGACACATCCAGGAAGCTGAAGTTTTAACAGCTAGCTAAAATACAATATTCTTTGTCAGATATGCGATGCTGGCCTCATGTCACTATGAACACCTGATCTGCTGTCTTTTCTCCCAAGAGCTGGGATTGCAGGTGTGCAATACCACATCTGGTTTATGTGGTACCTGAGATGGAGCCTGGGGCTTCATGAGTGATATACAAGTACTCTACCAACTAAACCACATCCCCAGCCCATAATTTCAGATTTTTCATTGTAAGATAAAGCCTCTGTTTACTGAAATGAGAAAAACTAAGAGAAGGCAGGCCAGGCAGGAGAGAGGTGTTAAGTTTGCCTTGGCTTTGCATCTCATAAGAAATGTAACAGACATATTGGCTTAAAAAGCATGGAATATATCTTTTGTGTATAGGAGGGCTACTGATTTTTCTAAGTATCTTGTATCATGCCACATCACTGAAGGTATTTATCAGCTGTAGGAGTTTTCTGGTAGAGTTTTTGGGGTCACTTATATATACTATCATATCATCTGCAAATAACAAAAGTTTGACTTCTTCCTTTCCAATTTGAATCCACTTGATCATCTTATGTTGTCTTATTGCTATTGCTAAAACTTCAAGAACTATGTTGAAGAAATATGGAAAGAGCAGACAGCCTTGTCTTGTTCCTGATTTTAGTGGAATCACTTAATGTTGGCTGTTGGCTTGCTGTATATTGCTTTTATTATATTTAGATATGTTCCTTGTATCCCTGATCTCTCCAAGACCTTTATTATGAAGGGGTGTTGGATTTTGTCAAATGCTTTTTCAGCATCTCATGAAATGATCATTTTTTTCTTTCAGTTTATCACCATAGAATCTTCATCCAGCAACTGATGGAAACAGAGGCAGAGACCCACATAGGAGCACTAGACTGAGCTCCCAAAGTCCAGTTGAAGAGTAGGAGGAATGAAATTATGAGCAAAGAGGTCAAGACCATGATGGGTTCAACCACTGAAACAGTTTACCTGAACTAATGGGAGCTCACCAACTCCAGCTGGACTGGGAAGGAGCAATCATAGGACCAAAGTAGTCCCTCTGAATGTGGTTAACAGCTGAATTGCTGGGGCAGACTGAGAGGCCACTGGCAGTGGCACCAGGATTTATCCCTACTGCATGTACTAGCTTTTTGGGATTCTATTCTCTTTGGATGTATACCTTGCTCAGCCTAGATATAGTAGGGAGGGCCTTGGACCTTCCACAAAGCAATGTGCCTTACCCTTTCTGAGGATTGGATGAGGGTGGGATGGGAGGGTGTGTGGAGGGAATGGGAGGAGGGAAGGGAGTGGGAACTTGGATTGGTATTTTTTAAAAATCTAACAAATTTAAAAAAATAAGTTCATCTATTCTATATACTAAACATATAGGTTATGGGGTTTGAAAGTATTATTTAAAGTAATAATAAAAATAAAGTATGGGATACAGAGGTAAGAGTCAAGATTGAGATGAGTTTGGGTGCCTCGGGTGTGGGTTCTGTGGACACTCAGATATGTTGCAACTTGAGTGTTGGTTATGCACTGTAAGTTGTAAATTTTCAGGAGATTCCTGGATTCAGGAATCACAAAAGGCTGGGCACAAAGATATAACCAGGAGTTGCCCTACTCTTGAGACTGCTCTACACTCATCAGCAGGTTCCCACATCCATGACAAAGGACCCTTTGCTCTGCACCAGCTGCACCCACACTGGATCCTCAATCCAGCAGTGTCACTTTTCGGTCAGTCGGCATAATTATTCAAACAGGTCAGCCATCCCTCCTCAGAGCCAGGAGGCCCCTGCTCTCCTTACCATAGAGCCTGCTCCCTATAGCTTCCTAAGATAGCCCTCGTCCTGAGGGTGACAGTACAAGCCAGCAAGGTGGACAGCTCCTGCTCTCCCAGCCAGGAATCTAAGTGACAAAGGAACTGCTGGGAGTCCTTTTAGTCAAGGTCAACCTTTACAAGTTTGGTCATCAGACACTGTTTAGAGCCAAAGGTCCCAACTTCATCTCCCATCAGACGGAAAATAAAGGACAAAGAAATCTACCCATAAACCATCACAGAGCATAAGGCTGCAGTCCACTGTGGCACCAGTCAGTGCAAGTAAAGCCATAAATACCTGAGTGTCAACTGAAGCTCCCATTGCAGTGGCCCGTCACATGGGGACTTCTCCAAAGACAGGACAGGGCAGCAAAGATCTAAATGTGGAGGAATACAAACAAAACCAATCATAGAGGAGGCCCACCTGGAATAAAAGCAATCACTAAAAAACACCTGAAGCTATGAAATTATGACCAGGGCAGAGAGTAAGACCTTCTTCATAACTGACTAATGACAGAAACCATCCCTACAGAGCCATTTGAGAAAACGGGATTCATAGCAGTTTAGCTACAACACAATCCTAACCTAAAACAAAATATGTAGATAAGAGTTTGAGGACATCCAAAGGGTTTTGATCAAATATTTAAATCTCAGAATATAAATAAACAGAAAGAAGAAGCTGTGAAATGAGGGCCACTCAAGCTCAAAAGAAATTGAATAAAAACTAAAACCATCTCAGAAATGAAGGCCTAATTACAATGTATGCAAGAATGGGCACAATTTAAACTATATGAAGAAATGAGAAAAAGGACAAAAACCTCCAAGGAACTAATGTAACATAAGAAAGATTTAATTCTTTCCAAAGGAGGGTACACAGAGGAAAATTAAGTAGATGAAACCTAATAAATTATTGGAGTCCCTCAAGAGAAATAGAGCAGGTCTGGAAAGATGGCCCAGTGATAGAAAGCACTGGCTGTTCTTGCAGAGAGCCTGGGTTTGATTCCCAGCAGCCACACGGCAGCTCACAAGCATCTGTAAGTGCAGTTCCAGGGGATCTGATGCCCACTCTAAGCTCTGGTCTCACATGGTGTACATACATACTTAAAGGCAAAAGAACCATACACATAAGATAATTTTAAGTGCTAAAAAAGAAAAAACAATATTTAAAACAGTAGTTCTCAATCTTCCAAATGCTGCAACCCTTTAATAGGGTTCTTCATGTTGTGGTGACCCCCCCAACCATAAAATTACTATTGCTGCTACTTTATAATTGCAATTGTGTTACACTTATGAATCATAATATAAATATACGATTGCCTGGTGGTCTAAAGTCACCCCTGTGAAAGGGTCGTTCAAGCCACAAAGGGGCCATGACCCATTGATTGAGAACCATTGATTTAAAACAATCTAAGAAAGCTGTGGACAAATAACACAAAGTTCAAGAGTAGAAATGGAAAAGAACTTTCAAAGCTAAGAAAAATAATCCTTTGGCCTCCAGACCAAAAGATTAGATGACTTTCTAAACAGGAAGAAAAAGTGTCATTCAATATGTCCATAGTTACAGATAGGGAAGCCATAAGGGAAAAATACATTGCAGAAACTAGAAAAGGAACAGCATGGAGATTGTTCAGTCTAGATGAGCTGCCCATCAAGTATCAAGACAGTGACATCATCTAAATATAAAAGGCACCATGGACTGAGAGGCATGGGCAGAGAAAGAAAGATCCCTGGGGCTCATTGGATGTCACTCTAGTAGAAAAGTGGTAGTGAGCCCTGGGGTCAGGGAGAAACTGTCTCAAAGGATTAAGGTGGACATCTACCTCTAGCCTCCATACAGGTGTGCACACATACACACATCGCAAGTACACATAGGCAAATACAACACACATACACAAAAACATTAGAAATTTCAAAACGTTTAAAAGCATTTCCCCATTCCAGGGTCAAGACAGTCTTGAAAAGCATATACTAACCTTGGTTTCCTGTTGCTCTTTGGTGCTTTCAGTGGCTTCTGATTGTCTTGTGGGTAAAAATGATCCCATCTACAGAAGACAAAAAAACCACCAATGTAAAGATCAAAATCCAAACAGTTTTCTAATAAATAAGAAAAACCGCGAGCAGCCGCATCATTGGCCAGTGATATCTTTATAAACAGTTACCTTCCTAATTCAATAGAACCAATGATTGTCCATGCCAGAGTCTATAAACAGGGTGAGGCAATGGGCAGGATTTATGTGCAATTACCCAGCGTGGCAAATTCTTCATACTCAGAATAACATCATGTCAAACATTAATAGGAGAAAATACAGGAGTATTTTTTCATAATTTACAGGACAAGAAATCACATCATCCCCTTCTACTGCATGATTAAATATCTTGAGAAATATATGTTCAGGTTTAACACTCCAATGTGCATGCATACACGATGTATGAGCAGCCTTGTAATTCGCTGTTATGATGACTGCACAGAAAACAGAGCTTTAAGAAATGATCTATCCCTAAACAGAGACTCTCAACAGAGGAATCTAAAATGGCTGAAAGACACTTAAGGAAAAGCTCAACATCCTTAGTCATCAGAGAAATGCAAATCAAAACAACTCTGAGATTCCATCTTACACCTGTAAGAACGCCCAAGATCTAAAACACTGTTGACAACTTGTGCTGGAGAGGTTGTGGGGTAAGGGAACACTCCTCCATTGCTGGTGGGAGTGCAAACTAGTACAACCCCTTTGGATGTCAGTGTGGCAATTTCTTAAAAAATTAGGAAACAACCTTCTTCAAGACCCAACAATACCACTTTTGGGCATATACCCAAAGGATGCTCAATAGTACCACAAGAACATGTGCTCAACTATGTTTACAACAACATTGTTTGTCATAGACAGAACCCAGAAACAACCTAAATGCCCCTTGACCAAAGAATAGATAAGGAAAATGTGATACATTTACATAATGGAGTAGTACACAGCAGAAAAAAAATAATGACATCTTGAAATTTGCGAGCAAATGAATGAATCTAGAAAACATCATATCAAGTGAAGTAACCTAGACCCAGAAAGATAAATATAAAATGTACTTGCTCATAAATGGCTTTTAAACATAAAGCAAAGAAAAACCTGCCTACAAATCACAATCCCAGAGAACCTAGACAACAATGAGGATCCTAAGAAAGACCTACATGGATCTAATCTACATGAGAAGAAAAGACAAGATCTCCCTGAGTAAATTGGGAGCATGGGGACCATGGAGAGGGTAGAAAGGCAGGAGAGAACAGGAAGGGGAATGGAGAAAAATATATAGCTGAATTAAAAAAGGAATGATTTGTCTTGCTATTAAACAACTTGACTCAAGTGTATCAGAAAAAAATTCTCAAAGCTTATTCTCCACAACTAAGAGTAAAGGATGTAACACCCAATCTTTTCTATTAATTTTCTCAAATGTTTTCTCCCTGTGAAAAGTCGTAGGAAATAAAAAAAAAATGGTCTGCATGAAAAAGGACTCTTATATGAGTATCAGAACACCAGAATTATGGTTTTATCCCTGTTCCTAAGCACACAATAATCTATCAATGACGTCCCTTTGTGAGTTTTAGTTCATCTACAAAGAGGAGTAGCTGACATGGGTAAGATTATCATTATCAAACCTGCAGGATTATGGGCTATTCATTCTTCAAAAATAATACCCAATTTGATATTAGATACCATTGGTTAGAAGAGAATGCCAAGCCAACTGGGAAGAGTAAAGATGGCAGGTTTGAGGGGACCACTCCCTGTAGACAGGGGTCTGCTTATGAAAAGAGGGGTCGCCTGACTAGAAGGCCAGTCTGTGGAAGCTTTGGAAGAGAGAGAGCCCTGAGAACAAGGATGGAGTTTAGATGGGACCAGCAAGATCTCCACTGCTTATCACCTGAGGGTCTTCATCCATAGGCATAGCTCCTTTTTCTCTGGTGCAATCCTATTATATTTTATTGGGGGTCTCGAGGGGGTAGGGGAACAAATTTCTGAAAGGAGTAATATTTTACAACCAGGAAGCAACAGAACCTAAATTACTGCAACAGATAAAAGGAAAGTGAACTTTGAGGGAATTGGTTCAGAAATGTCTCTAACCCACTGTGAAATCAGGGCTGTAAGAGAAATTTGTTCAACTTCTGAGGACGCAGAAGTCATGGCGCGAGTGTGACTTCATTCAAATACAGGAGTGGGCTGCTTTGGAGATGGGTTAGTCGATGGACTTCCTCCTCATGTGGAAAACCTGTCTCTTGCTTTTGACCATTCAAATTGGTTTTTAACACAATAGTATGTTTTATCTTCTGAACAGGAAGATGAAGATTGAAAATAGCTAATTATTTTACTCCATGCAGTGTGGGGACTATAGGCATGGGGCTGAATCCACACAGAGACGCATATCTTTCTGTTAAAAAGGTTTGTGGAGGGAGATGAATTTTCCACATGGTCTTTCTTTAACTCTTCCTTCATTCCTGTGAAATTAAACCAACAAAATCTGGGCATCTATGATGCTTCCTTAGCCTGTGTTCCCAAATTCATTTAGCCAAACATTTACTTCTATTTTTCTTCAAATCGAAATAAATTAATTGAGATCCGCATTCCTTATCCTAGTCCCGTTTAGTTAATCCTCCCTCTTTTGACAGAGCCGATAGAGCACCATGCCTCCATGCCTGTGCAAGGAAATTTTTAAGATTGCAAATGGTCATTTTTTTTAAAGTCTTAAGAATTTATAGTCAGGAATTATACTGACCAGTAGATTTTTCTCAATTGAGACACAGTTTTGTGTCCTAATTCTTCTGCAGAACAAGCCTAAACTAACCATCTTACAACACACAGTGTGTTTTGTTTGCACCTGTACTCTCTAGTACCCCAACATTTTACCCTCAGTGATGCCTATTTCCCTGGGGAGTGTCTCTTAGCATCCTTCATCAGAATGTGTATTTCCAGAGCAGTGTTCACAAACGCTGAATGACACCAACACCAATCTCCAACAACACACAAGAAATTCTCCATAGAAAGTATTACCAGCCTTGGAATTAATTTGTTCTGAATTAAACTGGAATTTTATGGCTTTGATTGTGAGCCTTTAATGGCTGAGCCATCTCTCCAGCCCTAAAATGAAATTTTGAACCTCTAAAATGCTTACACTTTTGAATCCTTTGTTTAAACAAGAGGAGACGGCAGACGGTCTGAACACTAGTAAGAGCACTGTTATCTCAGGGTGGTTCATGGGAGGTGGAGCATGTCACCAGTGGGGATTTGAGACACAAGTTCTTTGAGCAGCATCATGTTTGGGGAGGCTTAATGACTTGTGGCCTTGCCAGAGGAAATACATCACCAGGGCCGGGCTTGGAATATCTCATCCTATACTTAGTTCCCTCTGTCTTCTTCTGTTGTTTGTTGAGGTTGTAAGCTCTCAAGTTCTAGCTACTGCTGCAATGTCCACCACTATCAATTCTGTTAGTCCATGTGAACCATGAATCCCAATAAACACTTCAAACTTCTTCCTCTGAGTCACCTTGGTCATGGTGTTTTGTCCAGGCAATGGAAAAGAAACCAACGTGATGGGCAAAAACTGAAGGTACACTTACTTAGCAAGGCTTTGAGTCTATAAACAACACAAGGGACTAAAGAGTTACTGAGGCCAGGGACTGAAGAGTTACTAAGGCAAAGGCCATCCTTGCCACTAACAGAACCCAAGGGTCAACTCACCTCCATGACATTTCCCCCAACCTCCTTTTTCCTCTGCTCATTCATTTGTATTGGTCACAACATATAATTTAATTACCAATTAAATACAGACAGACAATTAGACTCGTTAGACGTGGCAGAGATAAGGATAACCATGAGATCAATTAACCCCAATAGGTGTCAGGTCCTGTGAAAATACATGATCTTGATGAACCCCTGACCCTGAAGCCACTTAATATGACTCTTTCAATTCTTCTACACATTTCCAGTCACCTACAAATCTCAGTGCCTGTCTGGCGTCCAGCTTTGCTGTTCTGTGTGGGCGCTGAGCCCCACAAAGAGCTTGCACTTTATCTATCTACTGTACTAGACTATTGCAGAGGGAAACACACCTAATGCTAAAGTCATGTAAGTCTGTTAGCTTTGCACAGATCAAAGCAACCCAGGGAGTGAAACCTCACCATCCTCTTGGTTCATTGAAGTTATAAGAAAAATCTATCCCTATGGGCAAACTATCAACACAAGAGAAATTAACACAGCTGAACAAGTACAATCACCAAGTCAATAATTTATAACATGAAGAAATGTATTAGTAAGCCACATTTTAATTATACAGGTTCACCATAGCACATTAGCTATGTGACATTTTAAAATTCATTCCCTCAGTAATTAATCTGGGCAAAATGGCTTTAATAAATTATAAGCAGATACATTAGACTAGCATCATTTCCTTCCATTCTGTTGGATATTTGTGAAAATATCCCTGGGTCATACGTATTCATGCCCTCAAATTTACCAAGCTGTGCAGATGCTTTTAAATATATTGGCTCAATATGTCACTATCTAGAGAGCAAGCTATTCATAAGAAAACGGGAATAAGAAAGTGTTACTGCATTTTCTTGAATGTCATTTTTGCCTCACGGATGCAGTAAATGGAGAGAAATAAAGGGTCTTAGGAAATCTAAGCATGCTGGATGGTTTTATGAGTTATATACAGCTGTAAAGATTCAAAAACAGACTCCCTTTGGGGAAAATGAAAAGCGCTCAGACTTCCTAATAACGATGTAGAAGACCTAGGCAGATGTATCTCTCTGTTGTCCTGTTTTCTAACAGGTCTACATTCGGCCATGCCCTATGCTTTCCTTTCAAACGGTTCCAGTGAGGAGCCCAGTTTTAGAAGATGGAAATACATCCAGCCTTCTCACACTCTGGGCTTAGAACAAGCAGAGCAATGCTTGAGAAGGATGCTTGTAAACTATATAGACTATCAGGCTTCTGTATTTTTTTAATTATAAAACTTACAGCAATATCATTTGTATTCTCCCTTACAAAGAGCTGCCATAGGCAATGCCCTATCCAGACCCCTCAAAATAAATTATTTAGAGCAGTGGTCATTCCTGTAATAGAGTTGAGGGCCATTAATATCTAAGGCATGGACTCACATAGGAGCACATCGTTTTGGTGCTAGAAAGTCCCATCTCATGTTCTGCTTTTCCATCTTCACCATGGCTATAGATGGCAGGAAGGGAGTCTGCTGCTTTTACAGCTGTGTCACCAAGACAGGGCAACATCTGGTCCCTGGTGTTCAATGCATACCCAGTGAAAGACTGATAGGAGAAATGGCTGCATGAATGTCACTTTCTATTACCTAAGTGAGGGATGTCATGGCTGCCCTATAGCAGGGAATGGAATCCAGTCCATGACTCCTGTCATCTGTCATTCAGACCTCTCATTTCCTTGATGAAAGTTTCTGATGTGTTTTGGTTTTGGTTTTGGTTTGAGACAGTGTGTCATATAGCTCAAATGGGTAAAGGATGAACATTATAAGTGGTAATTGTAAAGTATTTATAAAACATAAAAATTTTCTGATTCCAGAATTAGCTTTATTCAAAATGCCCTGTCTCTAATATAGAAGTAAAGTCAGTGTCAGTGCAAAATAGACTAGGATAACCACAGATGATCTATATAAATCTGATGGACACCACAAAGCAAAAGTCTATAGAGTAACACAAAAGATGAAAAGGAACAAAGATGCCAGAACAACAGAGGAAGGAAGAAACAAAGCATCTATGAAACAGGGCACAAAGTACCAACAGTGAATCCCTATGTATTATTACTATAAATGTAAATGGTTTAAATTCAATAACCAGAATAGAGAGTAAAATAGAATCATAGAAAAATTTAATTAAATTATTGAAAGAATAAAATGACAGTAGAGAGGAGTAGAGGAAAAAACAACATGCTGCCTACCAGAAAGTTATACAGTGTTAAAAGGAACACTTATATAGTCTGAAAGCAATGGGCTTAAGCACCCACAGGGTTGGGTACATGTGGGTAAACCTCTATTTTTTGTAATAATAAATTTACTTATTTATGTACTTTACACCCTAGCCAGTTTCCCCTGTCTCCTCCCCCCCTCCCACCTCCTGGCTTAAACCTCTCAACAGAGCTGGGGATGTGACTCAGTTGGTAGAGCTTACCCAGCGTGAACAAACCCTTGGGTTCAATTCCCAGCAGCACATAAAGCTGGAGTGGTGGTATACCCCGTAATCTCAGCACTAAAGAAGAAGAGGCAAGAGTTTCAAAAGTTCAAGATCATCCTTAGTCTGAGCCGCGTAAGACATCGTCTCAAAAAACTCAAAACATATAAGAAACAACAACAACAACAGCCTAGGACCAGATGGCATCACAGCTGAATTCTACCAGACATTCTAAGAACAGTTCACAAATTATTTGTAAACTTCCCAAAAAGAAAATCAAACTAAAGGGAAAACTTCAAAATTCATTGTCTAAAGCTGGCATCATCTGATAGCAAAGTTAAACAAAGAGACCACCACAAAAGCAACCTCTGCTGGATATAGCTAAAACTCCTCAACAAAGTAATTCCAGCAGATCAAGTCCAGGAGTACATTAAAAGGAGTATACATCATGATGAAGTGATATTGATTTCTGAGATGCAAGGCTGCTTTAACATAGACCACTCAATTAATGTAAGACGTGCCAATAAAATAAGCCAGGAAATGTGTTATCTCAATAGATTTTTAAAAGTCATGTGACAAAGTTCAACATTCTTTCCTGGAAAAAAAAAATCCTCAACAAATGAGGTGCCAAAGGAGATTTCCTCCACATAATAAATCCACTTCTAAGAAGTTCACAGCAAGCATCATAATCAATGTGAGTGATGGCTAATCGTGGTTGTCAACTTGACATGCCTCAAAAAGATCAAACCTCAGCTGAAGGATTGTCTCCCTCAGTGGGACATCTCCTTGATCTCTAATTGATGTAAGAGAGTACAGGCCACTGTGCGCAATGCCTTCGCTAAGGATTTGTGCATGTGAGTAGGAAGTAGCTGATAGAAAGATCCTTAAGATGTAAGCAGTGCTCCTCCCCTGGGCTCTGCCTCAGTTTCTGTACCGGGTTCCTGCTGGCTTCCACTGATGCCCTGATGCCAGACTGTAACCTGGAAGCTGAAATAAACCCTTTCGTCCCACAAGTTGCTTTTGTTCAGTGTTTTAATCACAACCACATGAACAGAACCAGAGCAATGGGAAAGACTGTGGTCTTCCCTTGATGATCAGATTCAAAGCAAAGATGCCCACTCTCCCTATTCCTACTAAACAAAGCTCTAGGGGTGCCAACAAATCAAAAACAAAAAACACCCAGAACAAAAAGGAAGACATAAAACCAACCCTGCTTTCATTTAATATGGATCCTATATAAAGAAAACCCCAAGCATCTACCAAAAAAAAAAAAAAGCCTGAAAAGGTAAATGAATTTGATAAAGTTGCAGATAGGTAATAATTATATAATATCACTTGTATTTATTCATCCTAATATGAATATCTTAATGGAAATCAAGAAAATTTCATTTAGGATAGCATCAAAAAGTAAGTAAATGAACTTTCTAGGAAAAAAAAAAAAACAACTTAGCCAAAGAAGGAAACAATATGCATACCTGTAATTCCAAAATATCTGTGAAAGAAACCAAAGACAACACAAGTAAAAAGACAACCTCTGCTTGGGGATTGACAGAAATAATACTGTTTAACTCTTCACACTAGCAAAGTGTGGTGGTTTAAATGAGAAATGCTCCCCCCCCCCCCCCCAAGGTGCAGGCATTTGAACACTGTGATCCTGTTTGGGCAGGTTTAGAGGGTTAGGCCTTTCTGTAGGAAGTAAGTCTGTAGGGTGTGGGCTGAGAGTTCATAGCTTCTCCCACTTTCAGTTTGCTTTCTGCCTTGTGTTTGCAGTCAATGCGAACTCTCAGCTCCCTGCTCCAGGCCTGCTGCTGTGCCTCCCCACCATGAGGAGCTCTTATCCCTCTGGGACCATACAGAAAGGTAACTCTTCCTTCTATTAGTTGTACAGTATGAAGAGAGCCCACTTGGTGGTTCTCAGCCACTTAGCTCCAAAATAATCACACACAGAAAGTATATTATTTAAAACACTGCTTGACAATTACTTAAATGTATTGCTAGCTAGCTCGTAAATCTAAAATTAACCCATTTTCATTATTTTATATTTTACCTCGAGTCTCATGACCTCCCAGCAAGGTTCTGGCATCTGTCTCCAGCAGGGTTACATGGCTTCTCTTCCTGCCTTTCTTTTCCCAGCATTCCGTTTAGCTTTCCCTGCCTACCTAAGTTCTGCCCTATCGACAGGCCAAGCCAGTTTCTTTATTCATTAATGGTAATCACAGCACACAGAGGGAAATCCCACATCAAAATTTCTATCTCTCTAGGACCATAAAAAAAAGGTACCCCTTCGATAAGTGTTTTTAGTCATAGTGTTTTATCAGAGCAATGGATAAATAAATAACATACAGTGTAATAAATATACATATTCCTCACAATCCCACGTTCTAATTGTTTTCACACAAACAAGACTGCTAAAATTTACATAGAACCACAAATGATTTCAAATATCAAAGCCAAGGTGAGTGGGGATCGTCTCACACACAATCTTTATGCAATGACACAGTTAATGTGAATAATAACAAATACAAAAGAAACATAAAACTTTAATAAAAATAAGTTTTTTTAAAAAAAATTATCTCTTTCTACTGGGAAATCTGCAAGGAATATGTTTTAGGGATCAGATAAAATTCAGAGGGAATAAAGCCTGTAATTTTAATAGTCATAATTACCAAAAATTATCTGCCTGCGAACTGTTAACCATTTCAGTGTCATTGGCATTTCTAAAAATAAGCCACCAGCCACTTCAACCAGAAAAGATTCTAATTTTGCCACATTCAAAGTTCACAGGTAATTGTAGGAAATTTTAGAAGCCACAATGAGTTCTATGTGCTGATAAAATAATCTCAAGAGCATGGATTCCATTAAAATGTTCCCAGATTTATCCACATATCTAACCATTACATTGTGGTCTGGAGGATGCTCAATACTGACCAGAAGTGTGCTGTTGGCTCCATGAACCTGAGTGTCTGCCATCTAAAGACACCAAGTGGTCTCTCTACACATCACTTGCCCATCTAATAGCTCCCCACCCCAGAATGCATCAGCTGATCATTTCAATTAAAAGGAAATGAGTCTTCTCCTGTCAGCTATGGAGGTGTGTGGCGAAAGCAGAACAGGCTAAATTTGGTCAGAAAAATAAGACAGAAAAGACAAACAGGAGTTGCAACTGGGAAGTTGCAAATTTGTACAGCAAGATCTGGATCCTATTCTATAGAGACCAGCTCCTCTCCTCACAGGTAAGTGCTGTGGGACTCAGAAAGGGGAAGGGAGTCCCTCTTGAGCCCCTACCCCCTATATGAACCATTTCACTAAGTGCAGAGGACCCTCAAACTGGCACTAGATAAAAACCTAAGACAATTTGACCATGGCAGTCATAATCATTATTGCTTAGCCTCCTCCTCAATGCCATCATCAGAAAAGCCACTATAGGCCAGTGACAGGGCAAGCCCTTCTCAGGTAACTTTATCAAACTCTGAGAGCCAGGTACTCTTAGGAGTTTGTTTTGTTTTGTTTGTTTGTTTGTTTTAAGCTCACAAAACTTTTAAGTCACAGAGCTAATGTTAATGAAGTCAGAGCTTCCTCTCATGGCAAAGTTCCTGTCTTCATGAGGAGCAGAGAAGAGAATACAACGGCCTTGGCCTAACAATGTGGTTTAGAGTATTAGGCTTGGGCTAATAGCTACTCGGGCCATGCTCACTGGCAGCAGCCTCTGTCTCAATCTCTCCTTACACTGCTGTCAACGAAAGAGCAGGCACCCCCACTAAAGAGGTCTGGTGTGAGTTAGTGATTCTCACTTCCCCACAGAAAGTTCACCCTAAGCCTTCAGGGCACAGATGATGCATCTATAGAACAGACACACATTAACTAAAGGAGAAACTTTGCCCACTCCCCAGTGCCCCAGCATCAGAGACAACCTGACTACAAGCTTGCGCTATGTGCCACTCACCAAGCACATGGCATCTACCCTCCCCACTCTCTCTGAAACCTCAAGGGGGGCCCACATTGTGTCACAGGCCTGAGCCCTCCTCAAAGCCCTCACCCTATTACTGTCTACTTACTGCATTAATAGCTCTCTCCTAACAAATTTCAAAAGGTGACCCTTGTAGGAGGCAATTAACACTACATCAGAGAAAGAAATAAAGAACATAGGATGGGAAGAGGAGAAAAATGACAAGTCTCATGATACTCAGGCCAGCGGGGGACCCCTCTGCAAGCATACTAGAAAGCAAGCCAGCAGTAGAACCAATGAGATACGCTCCAAGCCCAGGATAAAGACTGGGACAATCAGAAGTCACTGGGTGATGTAGAATTCTCCTCTGTATGCTGTAAATATGTTGTATGACCACTGGTTATTAAAGAAGCTTTTTCAGCCAATGGCTTAGCAGAGTAAAGCCAGGCAGAAAATCTGAACAGAGAGAAAGTAGGTAGAATCAGTGAGACACCATGTAGCTGCCAAAGGAGAAGAACACCAGAATGCCAGAACTTACCAGTGTAGTCACAGCCTTGTGGTGATATACAGATTAATATAAATGGGTTAATTTAAGATGTAAGAGCTACCTAGAAATCACTAAAGAAACAGCATTGTAATTAATAAAGTTTCTCTGTGATTACCTGGGTGGCTGCTTACAACTGGATATTTTGGTTGAGGAGTCCAACACTTAAATGAACAATCCTATGTTTGTTGGGAAAAAATAAACTACTCAGGCCATTTTGAGCTGAGATAAATCATATCCTGAAGTGCTCAGCTACCTTCTGTGAAGGGTAAGACACTGAGCTGTGAGACAAGGGGCCTGCATTTCTTTCCTCATTGCTGTGACCAGGTACCTGACAAGATATGACTTCAGGGAGGAAGGGTTGTCAGAGAGGAAAGGCATGGCAGAAGCAGGGGGCACAGAGGTCACACTGCCTCCAAGAAAGCAAGCAGAGGAAACAGGAAGCGGGATCAGGCTCCACAACATTCCAGGTTTAGGCTCAGTGACTCCCTTTCTCCAGTGAGGCTCCACATCCTACAGTTCCCACAATCTTCCTAAACAGCACCCCAACCAGCAGGGCCCAGTTCTTCAAAGTCTAACCTAGTGGGGATGCTCCACATTCCAACTACAATGGGTACCCAGTCTGCTCCTAGGATCCATTTTGAAAATTAAGCCAGGCGAACACTTTCCATTTAGCTACCAAAATAACCAGTAAGTATCTTGTCAATCATTTTAACCAGCTATACGTTGTCCCCTAGAACCAGAGGTAAAAATAAATACCTTTCTAAGTTGTTGATGGGATATTGTCAAATCTGTGCTCTGAAAGACCAATGTAAGTCACGTGGTCAGGAAAAGAAATAGAAGAGGAAAAGCAGCAGCTCAGACTGTTCCAGAGCCCTGTTGCAGCTTGTGACACAAGATCCCCCAGGAGGCTCTCGTTCCTAGCTGCTTGTGGACAGGTGATGGCTTTGGGAGGTGATGCCAGGAAGCTTCCTGCAGGGAACACACAGAACATACACCAGACCACCCTTGGGTCAGGCTGCACTTCTTTTCTCTGTGCCCTTCTTTCCTCAGCTACCCACTACAGTCCGCCTTTCCCCTTCTAGAACTTCTCCAGCTATAACGCTGCAGCGTGCACTTGCTTTAGACTCATAGAAGTCGCCACCCAATGGGCCCAGAAGAGCCATGTTCTGTAGTAGGTGTTGCGGGCTGCATTCCTGCCACCCCAGCTTCTGGTTGCCTGGCTAGCTTATGCGTAAGGGCGTAAACGAATGCAGACAGATTGTAAAAATATATACAGCTTTAATGGTGAAATAGACTTACAGAACCACCGTTCCTGAGGAGACCAGGAAAGCAGCCAGATTTATAGGTAAACATTAGCCCGAGGCGAACACGCCCCCTAAGGGGCGGGACTTATCCCTACATTGTTCAGAATTTGACAACAGATTTTGGCTTCCCTTCCAGCATGGCTTGCTTTTCAGGCCAGTCCTGCTGGAGCCCCCTCAAGGCCCACCTGAAGCCTCCAGTCCCCTGACTGTAGCTGCTTTTAAAACAGAGAACAGAATTCTTTTAAAGCATTAAAGATAAGAAAGTCGGCCGCTGACAGAATGAAATTCAAACCATAACAGTTAGAAGAGGGGGGGAAATTGCAATAACAGCTAGAGGGAAAAAAAAAAAACATGGCTTGAAATATAAATCTCCATGAGACAGACAGGTACAGATATGCAAATGATCGCTCTAAGATGGGCCTCTACCTCCCAAGCAGAGCAAACTGACTGTTTTGAATAAGTCTCCCTACTGCCTCCTTCATCCCAAATCAGCTTCCCCTGACCTTTATGAAGCCTTCCACAGTGTCAGGACCCTATCTGCCTCTATAAAGCTCCTCTTCTTCTTTCTTTCAGAGGAACTTGTACAGATCCGCCTCGGTTTTTAGTTTACTGGCTTCTGCATGAGCCTTTTCTCTGTTTTTGCTGCAAAGGAGAGGTGCCGTCATTGTTTGACCTCGTAGCCATTCAGGTGTTTACCTTATTTATCATCTACTGAAAGGACAGACGCATCTCTGTGGACAACAGCAGAGCCGCCGCCACCACACACTAAAGAATTAGCGGTAACTGCCAGCTGTTTGTGTTTGTGTATGTAGACCAGGCTGGCATCACAATCATGAGGCAGCCAAGAATGACCTTGAACTTTTGATTTTAATCCTCCTGTCTCCTCCGACTACAGGGCTCCTGCACCATACTGGCTGTATAAAGTACTGGGGATCAGAACACTGGGCATCACGCATGCTAAGTGAGCCGTCTACCAGCTGAGCCAGGGCCACAGCCCTGTCTTATGTTTTTAGATTAGCACACATCCAATTAAGCAGGGTTTCTGTGCGATGAGCACAGATGTTTCCTTATTACAAAACCAAGAGCAGAAACGCATTCCAACAGCCAGCTCCCTGCTTGCCTCTGTCATTTGCTTCCTGCTGTCCTCAAAGGCCAGGTCTGTCAGTCCTGAGCATTTGCTTGGCTCCTGCTGTTTACCAAGACTAGCCGGTACTTCACACAGATTATCTGAAAAGAAAAGAGAGAAAACAGTCAGAATACCACCCTCCCCACAAATCTAACTTCCCACAATGTTGAAGTGGACTGTCCCATTAGTGATTGTTCATGGGTTTTCATATTTCTTAAAACAAACCCACTTTTTAAAAACCTTGTCTGCAGACGCGGTTCAGTGGTTGAGTGTGTAGCATGCTCACACCCTTGGGTTCAATCTCAACATTACATGGTAATATACATCATACTTCCAACACTGGGGAGACAAAGGCAGGAGAGTCAGGAGTTCAAGGTCAGGTCATCCTTTACTACGTAGCAAGATTAAGGCTAGTCTGGGGTATATGCGGCCTTATTTCAATCCACCCATCCACCAATCAGCCAATCCCCTAAAGTCATGGAATTCAATCTGGCAGTAGGAAACAATATGTTTATAATTTTTGAGCAAGTAACTCCTATTCTTTGGAACTTATCCTAAGGGTCAAAATATATTTTCTTCTTTTATATAATAAAATAAATACTAGTAACAATAAGACTTAAATCATTTCAATGTCCAATAATAAATAAATAAAATAGCACACATCAATGTAGTATGTTTATTCTAATATCAGAAACAATATTAAGAGTCAAAGAAAGATATAATGGGCTGGAGAGATGGCTCACTGGTTAAGAATACTGGCTAGCTCTTTTAATTTAAATTAACCTGTTTCTCTTTATCTACCTTTTGCCTCAGGACTTTCTCCCTTTCTCTCCGTGTAACTTACTTCCACTACTTCTCATGTCTGATTGACTGGCAGTTGCCTGGCTTCTTGCCCCATCACGTCCCTCGTTCTCTCCTCCTCTTCTCATTCTTCTCTTGTTCTTCTCTCAGGCCTAGATGTCTCCTCCTATTTATTCTCTCTGCCTGGCAACCCTACCTATTTCTCTCTCCTGCCTAGCTATTGGCTGCTCAGCTCTTTATTAGGCCAATCAGGTGCCCTAGGCAAAGTGAAACAAATGCAATGTGTCCTTACAAAGTTAAACAAATGCAGCATCAACAAAAGTAACACGCCTTCACACAGTGAAAGTCGTATCCCTCAGCATAAACAAACGTAGCAACAAATGCACAACAGCACATTTGAAGGGAGTAACTTCAGGGCTATATGAATTAATCTTAGTAAAGCTAGTTCATGAAAGACAACAACACCTGTGTGTTAGCAACTGTAATTTTTCTTTCAAACAAACTTGGCTAGAAAGAAAGAAGTTCACAATGCTGGATGTTTCTATTGTATGAGTGGTTCCACACCTTCTGATTCAGATAGACTTCAGAATCTCAAGATCTTCCATCCAGACCCTGAAGGCTGATGCAGCAATGAATGTAAATTGAGTGTATTTCGGGATCGTGTACCTTTGGAGACATAAATCATTTTCTGGCCTGGACCAGCAGGCCGTTCTTCAGTGTCAGAGTGCTAAGTGGGAGGGCCAGGAGATGAGAAGACAAAGAAGAAGATAGGAAAGCAGGAGTCAGAAGGTCTTACACAAGCTGATGACTTGTGCCTAGCAAAGTTCATCAAGAATTACAGCCTCAGCATCAGCGGAAAACTTTCATACAATGGGATGAAGTCAGCAAGATACTAATCAAAGTATTGTACAAGGTACTCAGGATTCCTCAAGGACATCAGAATTGCAGCACACAGAGGCCTACGATACCCATAGCCCCTTAGGGCAGGAACAATTGGGTTCTCGGGACCCAAAGCTGCCCATCCTTCAAGGACCTGTCCCCAGGCCACTACCTGCTCTGGGAAAGCTCCAGTCAATCTCACCCTCAACGATTTTTTCCAGACGTATAGTTAGTCTGAATTGTTGAGATTACATATAAACAATAAACATTTCAAACTTTGTTTGGACAAATACCACAACTGTTTTCTGGGCTAGAAGTCCAAGGAAACCTTCACAGGCAGGATATGGATTCCCACAGTAGATGGATGTCAGCACTACTGACCATCCAGGACTAGCAGGAGACCAAGGCCCCCTCAGACAAGAGGAAAGGGGACTTTCTCTTTCTCACATCCTAGCAGTTTGCCTTCTGGTATTTGTGATGCAGGGTGACTGAGATCTCTCAGTGGAAGCCATATGCTCCCAAATCAGCTGCAGCCTGCCCGACATTGGGCAGGGTTTCTGGGTTGTTTTCTATCTAGAAGACACTAGGAGAAACTAGTGCTAAAGGGACATAATATCCTTCCTCTAATTTACTTTTTGATGGTTTCATTTACTTTTATGAGTATGAGTGTGTGCCTGCATTCATGTCTGTGCACCACATGACTGCAGTACCCATGGAGGCCAGAAGAGGGCATCATATCTCCTGAAACTGAACCTAAAGACAGCTGCCATGTAGGTCCTCTGCAGGAGCAATAAACACTTGCTGTGGAATATTAATTTGAGATGTGTTATATTTGTTTAATGATGCAAAGATGTGTTGCATTCTTTTATGTTTCATTTAACTCTGTAAAGTTGTATTAACTTTGTCGGCCTAAAACACCTGATTGGTCTAATAAAGATCTGAATAGCTAGGCAGGAGAGAGAAATAGGAGGGGCTGGTGGGCAGAGAGAATAAATAGGAGGAGAAATCTAGCTTCAAGAGAAGAAGGAGGCTCAAGAAAAGAAGAAGGAGAGAAGGATGCCAGGGGCTAGCCACCCAGCTACCCAGCCAGCCACAGAGTAAGAAGAACGAGCTAGTGAGAGCTCACTAACTCTGGACTGTTAGTGGAGGAGCCTGCATAGGGCTAAACTAGGCCCACTGAATGTGGGGGACAGTTGTGAGGCTTTGGCAGTCTTTGGGGCCACTGGCAGTGGGACCAGGATTTATCCCTATTGCTTGAACTAACTGTCATCTCAGAACACATTCTCTTTGGAGGGATACCATGCTCAGCCTAGATAAGGGGGAGGGTCTTGGTCTTGTCTGGAAGTGAAGTGTCAAACTTTGTTGACTCCTGTAAGAAGCTTTACCATCTCTGAGGAATGGATGGGGGTGAGGGAGGGAAAAAGCTGGGGCAGGAGGAGGGAAGGGAGTGGGAAGAGGAATGGCTATGAAAATGAGAAAAGATTGTATTTTAAAAATTCTTAATAAAAAATTAAAATGAAAAAAGATGCATAGAATAAAGAAAGGTAAAAAGTTCAGAGGCAAAATGTAGTTAAAGAGAAACAGGATAATTTAAGTTAGAAACGCTGGCCAGAAACAAGCCAAGCTAAGGCCAGGCATTTATAAGTAAGATTAAATATCTCTTTATTTATTTGAGAGCTGGGTGGTGGGCCCCAAAAGAATTAAAAAACAAAAAACTACAAACACTCCTAACTGCTAAGCCATTTCTCTAACATTTAATGTCTTATGAGGCTCCATTGTCTCATCCTACATATGACTGGGAGAAATTAAAGTGGAGATTCATATTCATCTTGTGAGTGGGCACTCAGAAGAATAATAGAAACCAGAGAAGCCACTGGAGATTGGGGCAGGGGAGGAAGGGCTTAGGGAGCTAAGCATGGAGCAGTTGCCAGCGTAACAACAGAGTAAGTTAGTGGGGGACATTCTTCACGGGGATTTTAGAGAGTCCAAATTGTCCTGATACAGACACATCTCCTATGCACATCTCCTGTGGTCTAAGGAGAGCAGACGATCACTCAGAGACAATGGGAGATGGAGAACTGTAAGTTCAAAATAAATAAAAAGGTAGACAGGGCTGGAGATGGACCTCCCTAGAGCATGCTCAAAGCCCAGGGTTCCATCCTCAGTACTGCATAAACCTGGTAGCTCATACATGTAACCCCAAAACTTGAGGAGGGAGGCAAAACTATTAGATATTGAAGACCAACCTCAGCTACACAGTAAGTTTGAGACTAGCTTGGGCTGGAGAAACTGCCCCCCCCATATATATACAACAGTACACTGTGCAAATGGGAAGGGGACCAAGGAGAAATGGAGAAAAGGATGACAAAGGGGCCTAAAGAAGCTGTGGGAAGTAAAGGATGTTTGCTAAGTATATGCAAGGATTTCACGAGCTTGCAAATATGTCAAATACTTAAATAGGTTTTAAATATAAGTGTTTATATTTTAAATGTATCAAGATTTGTATGTTGAAAATAACTCAGACATATGATTGATAGGTACATAGAAATATGATAGATATTAGATGTTTAAAAGGTGTTTGATAATTGAATGACAGATGGATAGACAATTGTGATAGATGATTGACAGATAGATTGATTGATTGATAGATTGATTGATAGATAGATGATGGACAAATGATAAATGAAAATGTTCATCAGATGACATATGACTGATAGATATACAGACGAGAGATAACTGGATGGGTAACAGATGATAGATTTATGATAGAGAGATGAGAGATAGCTGGCAGGCAGACCCATAGATAGGTAAAAAGACGGCTGGAAAAGTTGAAAAGCCAGGCCTCTCCTAGCCATTGGCATCCTCACCATCTGGGAGGACACTGCAGACTCTTAGAATTCTCATTGGTGAACATCCCCATGGGTGTGGTATGGCTCAGTGCCTCTATGACTTCATCAATTTCATGTTGCATTGCTTGTCTTTATTTAGATTGTAAATCACCTTCATCGCATGCCTGGCATTTATCTAACTCTGTCACAGGCTTTTATGAGGATTTTTGTCCCCAGAAGCTCCCTCATATTGTATCGTAACTCAGAAGCACTCACTGGCTGCCCATTACAATGCAGGCTCATTTAGACGGGCTTCAGTGAACTGTCTCACATAGAACCCTTGCATGAATATTCAACATCCTAGGAGACACAAATGTGCAGCCAGTCTTGAGAACCACTTGCTACTTTAATGCTTTTATATCTGCGTTCTCCAAACTTGCTCGCACATTTTTTAAAAAGTGTTCAAATGAGGTCCTTTAAAACATCTGAATTCACTAAGCTTCCCACGGGCATTACCCACAAAGGATGGGCAAGGAATGCACACCAGGGTCGTTGGCTCTTCTGTTTCTGCCTACCCACATCCAAGGCACAGTGACTTTTTGATTAAGCTTCATCTCCTAAATACCAAAGTGCAAAGAACGGACCTGCGACCAGTTAGCCCAGAGCTGCCGTACTGTAAGAACGCACACTTGTACAGATTGAAGCCACCCAGCTTATGACAGTTTGTCAGAGTAGCTCCAGAAAACCAACCCGCTGCCACGTGCTACCACACAGGAGGGCGACAACAGGGCAGGGATGCGGGAGAAGTGAATTGCTTTAGAGATGATGACACAGTTCTCAGTGATGCATAGCGAGCTTGGCGCTGCTATATGTGCTCGCCGGCAAGAGCGACTAAAGCTGCCAGGCTCCCAGCCTTTGTCCTGACCTGGCTGGTTCTGAGCAGACGTCTTTACCGGGAACCATCTTGAACAACCAAAACTATTCCCTTAATTTCTAGCCCACGTGAGAACTTGTAAATCACATTTATTGCAAGTCTTCCTTCTCCAAATCTGTGTGATCTCTGTGCTTTGAAGTTAAAGAAAAATTTATTCTGTGAAAGCAGAACTCTGCATATAATTTTTTGAAAAAGCAATAAAAAAATGCAACTGACTAAGCACTCCACGTGTGCCGTGCGCTGTTCTAATGTGTTAATTCATAGAGCCCAGACCAGCAGTTTGGCAATTCTTCCGATTAACATCCCGTTTGCATTGTTTGCTCTGGGTCAGTTTAACTTCTCCGATTTACGAAACTGGCTTAAGCTCAGTCTTTTATTAACTATGGCATCAAATTGGTCAAATCTTTATAATTTTATATATATTTAGCTGAGAAGTTAAAACACATGATGAAAAGGCAAGTGTCATCCATTCTGAAAATTATACAATTTTTAAAATACTTTTCATTTACATAACGAAGTGAGGTGTGTTAGCATGGCAACAGATGTCTACGGAGGAGGAGCTACATCCCCCAGATGTAAGGCTCCCTGGAGAGAAATTTAATTTGTAAATGTTTAATCACAAGTTAAGGTGTTAATTGACATTGCAAAGATTTCTTTCAGGCAAAATTATTTTTGTGACTTGACTTAGATATTAAAATGGAAATTAGATGAGAAAACAAATGCATTTGGCTATTGCTGGTGTGCAGTCAAAGCTGTATTGAACTGTAAAGGTATTTTTAATCCTTTAATGTTGCTTTCATTTTACTTAGGTGCCTCCCAGACAACGGCATTTTTTTAATACATTTTGAGGCAGCCTACTTCGCATGAGTGCACACAGATACCAATGCCGAAATTCTGTCTGGTAGAGCTGGGAAACAGCTCAGTATGTAGAGTTAGCCTAGCATGTGCGAAGTCCTGGGTCCCATCCCCACACTGTCTAAGACCTGCTGTGATAGCCCATTCCTGTAGTCAGAAGGTGGAAGCAGGGGATTAGGGGTTAAAGTATTCCTCCACTGCATCATGAGTTTAAGACTCGCCTAGGCTACATGAGACTGTCTCAAAAAAAAGAAAGAGAAAGGAAGAGGAAGGAAGGAAGGAAGGAAGGAAGGAAGAAGGAAGGAAGGAAGGAAGGAAGGAAGGAAGGAAGGAAGGAAGGAAGGAAGGAAGGAAGG
>NW_026067900.1:7155506-7191642 GCF_014885135.2 Alexandromys fortis | reverse complement strand
GAGAGAGAGAGAGAGAGAGAGAGAGAGAGAGAGAGAGAGAGAGAGAGAGAGAGAGAGAGAGAGAGAATCATCCCTCTATATTTAGAGTAGAAACAGAGTTACCGATATGAACCAGCAGACCAGCAGGAAAGGTACTTTGGAGCTGGGAATAGCTCAGTGTTCACTGTTTGCCTGGGGTACAGCTGCAGCCCTGCAGAGAAACAGATTCCCCAATGATTCTCCATCAGCGGTCTCGCCCAGCTATTTTGCATTCTACATCACCCAGTTCTCACGAGATTTTGCATTGCCTGCTCTCTTTGTCTGATCTGCCTTCATCCTGTACAATAAAGGAACTTCTGGAGGCATCACAATCCCTGACTTCAAACTCTACTACATAGCTAGAGTACTGAAAACAGCCTGGTGTTGGCATAAAAACAGGCAGGAGGACCAGTGGAACCGAATCAAAGACCTAGATATCAATCCACAAACTTATGAAGACCTGCCTTGTGACAAAGAAGAAAAAATATCAAATGGAAAAAAAAAAGCACATTTAACAAATGGTGCTGGCATAACTGGATATCAACATGTAGAAGAATGAAAATAGATCCATATCTATCACCATGTACAAAACTCAAGTCCAAATAAATCAAAGACCTCAACATAAAACCAACTACACTGAACCTTAGAGAAGAGAAAGTGGGAAGTAAACTTGAACACATTGGCACAGGAGACCACTTCCTAAATATAACCCCAGTAGCATAGACACTGAGAGAAACAATTAATAAATGGGACCTCCTAAAACTGAGAAGCTTCTGTAAAGCAAAGGACACAGTCAACAAGACAAAACGACAGCTTATAGAATGGAAAAAGATCCTCACCAACCCCACATTGGACAAACAGCTGATCTCCAAAATATACAAAGAACTCAAGAAATTGGTCATCAAAAGAACAAATAATCCAAAAAAAATGAGGAAGATACTTAACATGGACTTCTGACCTCCACATACACAGGTATACATACACGCAAACATGCACATATAATACATACACACATACATACACAAATGTGTGCATATGCATATACATATATATTTAAGATCCAAACATTTACATGAAAACAAATATTTCATAGATTAAAATCACCTTTTATTAAATTAATAAATCTATGTGTATGGTTTTTAGACTAATCTTTTACCTTAAACATGTTTTTAAAGTGCCATACTTTTATTTTTCATTTATATAAAGTCAACCAAACATGTCTTTCACTCATTTGCCTTTCATTTCCGTCATTTAAATCTATATTTTAAGTGTAAATGTTTAACCAATGCAGAAAATAAACTATATCTAGGCATTGGACACTGTGTGCAGTTTTGATATTTGTGTCTACTCCGTGATGTTTATATCACACTAAATGTGCCTTTCTCTTGTTTATTAAGCAAAGAACTGTTCTAAGTCAGCCCACTGATTTTCATCTGGTCCACAGTATGAGGGAAGTGGATTCAGGCCCTTGAATATTGTCTTCATCTGAAGCGTTACTTGGGTTAAACAGAATTGTTTACTAAATGTCAAGACCTTTACATTATAACTTTGGAGATCCCGTGAATCCCGGAAGATGACATCTCAGGATGCTGTCTGTGTGTTAGCGGCACCACTGAGGAAGGCAGGCGACAGTCATGACCATCACAACACCAAGCAGTAATATTGACCTATTTTTTTATCATGAATATATTTTTATGAATAAATTTTCTAAAAAGTGTTTTTAAAAGGCAGTGCTCTTTACTTAAAGTTCAAGTTGTATAAAATTAAAAAGAGAAGCCTTGTGCTGATGGGAAGGCCACAAGAGTGTCAGGCTTCCTCCCTCAGATAAAAAAGGATCAATGATTCCACTCTCCAAATACAACCACCATTTCACAGACAGCACATTCAAATTAGACTAAGTTAGCTCTTTTTTAATTTAAATTTTTTATTACATGTGTGCCTCTGTGTGCAAGCGTATGCGTGTGTGTGTGTGTGTGTTTGTGTGTGTGTGTGTGTGTTTTCCTGGGAGTACGGATGCCCACAAAGACTCAACATGGGTTCTAGAAACTAAACTCAAGAGCACTAAGCCTTCTCTCCAGCACCGTGAATCCTTGGCAGTGGGTAAAGTGTGAGTGTGTGTGTGTATGTCTGTGTGTGTGTGTGTGATAAAGAAAACAGGACACCACTGCTCATGACCCTACACTCTAAGTTCACATCGCATTTCTTACTATAACGGCTGTCGACAAAACCATACAGTGCTTTATATAAAACATCCAGCACTCTCATATCACTGTCCCCTTGAGGCTAGCTCAGGAGCCCCACAGTATAAAATTCTGCTTCTCAGATCATTAATCCTAAAACTAAATTCATGCCTGTCATCAGTATAGAAGAAGGGAACACTTTAAAGCTATTCTATGGTTACAGTTTTGGTAACACCACACAGAAGGAGCTATACAAACAAAACCATACAGAATGAAACAACATCACCATAGACTCTAAGCCACATTCTCTTCTAGCCAGCATCATGCGGTGGAAAGGCAGGGTGCCAGGTCACTCCACAGAATCCTGGCCCTCTCTTAAAGATGAGCCCAAAGACCCTGCTTCTTTAAAAGATTCAAATGATGGGCATGTAATACTTAATAGCAGACTAAACAGCCTGTTAATACACTAGAATATCTATGCATGAAGTTTTTAGATTACTCCTTGACTCTTTCGGGCTGTTTGAGACAGGGTTTTTCAGTGTAGCCTTGACTGTCCTGGAAACTCAATGTGTAGACAAGGCTGGCCTTGAACTCAGAGATGCACCTGCCTCTGCCTCCTGAGTAATGAGATTAAAGGCATGCACCACCACCACCTAGCAAGTCCTTGACTCTTAAAAAATACTTTACAAAATTTAGCCATGTTTGAGAAAGGACTTTCTTTTATATAAAATGATTCAAACATGTATTTCATTCACTTAGCTTTGTTTCCTGGCATTTTTATCTCTATTTTCATTATAAGTTTTTAACTGATTTTAGATATAACTATAAACACTTATAGGGTGCTATGTAGGAGGAGGCTGCGAGTTAGTTCCCAGCCACTAAGCCCCGAAATAATCACACAGAAACTATATTAATTAAATCACTGCTTGGTCCATTAGCTCTAGCTTCTTATTGGCTGACTCTTACATCTGAATTTAACCCGTTTCTATTAATCTGTGTATCGCCATGTGGCTGTGGCTTACCAGCTAATGTTCTGGTTTCTGTCTCCAGCTGGGGCTACATGGCATCTCCCTAACTCCACCCTTCTTTCTCCCAGCATTCAGTTCTGTCTTCCCTGCCTTCCTAAATCTGCCCTGCTATAGGTCCAAAACAGTTTCTTTATTCATTAACCAATAAAGGCAACACATAGACAGAAGGACTTCCCACACCAACCAGTACTATATGCAGTTGTCAATTTATGTATGCACAAGGTAATGCTTAACTCGCATAAAACATCTCTCCCTCAAACGTTTATAATACTGGAAGTTTAAACCCTTCAATCCCATTACTAGATTTTCAAAAAAAAATATTATCATTATGTATCTAAAATGAAATTTTTGTAATGCTCATTCCATGGTCAGTTTTTAATTGATTCATCCTGTGAGAACTGCATGCTTGTATACAATGCCCTTTGACCATTCCCACCCCTCAATCCTATCCCTGCCACTCCTCCAATTCCCTAGCTCCCTTCCAACTTCATGTCCTCTTCTAACAGAGCTTCCCATATGCACACGGGTGTTGGGCCATCCACTGGAACACAGCAAATGTAGCAGGGACCACATCCTAGGATAAAACTAATAGTCCCTCTCCCAAAAGCCATCAACACCAACTTCAGGTAGCTCTCAGCTACAAGTGGGGGCCTCATGAACACCTCCCTATCTATGCAAGATTCAGGTGTTCCTTTGTTGTTGTTTGTTTATTTGTTTGTTTAATACTGTAGTAGGTAAGGATTTTTATCTACTACAGTCCCTACATCCCCAATATAATTATTTATCTTTCATTATTTGTCATAACGTGTAAAGCTCTGAGTTTGCTAGCATGCAACATTTCTTTTTTTATACCATTTTCCTATCAACAAAAATTGCTTCTCTCTTTTTTCCTAGTTTTGTTTGAACATCTGTCTGACTGTCATACACCTAGCAATAGTTTTGTTTTATATGTTTTGTTGTTGCTGCTGCTGCTGTTGGTTGTTGTTAGTTGGTGGTGTTGTTAGTTGTGCCTCCCTGTTGTTTTCTCTGCACCTCCCAGCAAGAGAAATCCCTTCAGTTGTCTGGGACAGGAACGGGGGGTATACCAGCAGAGGTGGGATAAGTAGGGGCATTAGAGAACACATCAGCTGACTACTGAAGGTGGCAGGACATGAGCACATGGATGCTAAGATCTGGAGAGGATGGAAACAAAGCTCTGGGGACTTCCCACTTTGGTGTGTAACCCTGCCCTTTTAAAGGGGCCCTAAGTCCCTCATATCTTATGATCTGGGTGGCCCCTCCCCTCGAAGAATGTATCTCCTGTCCATTGTGGGAAACAGAAGGATGAATAACATTGTGTATGTAAGCCTGGAATCGCAATCATTGTTTATATAGATTTTCAAACCATCCCAACGGTTTCTCTCTATTTTCTGGGTTATATACTACCTGATTTTTGGTCAAATACACAAACTGTACTAGCCAAACTTCTCGAGGAAAGTACAAGCAAAAGAAGATGGTAGAAAGATAATAGACTACAAACGATGTGGGATTCCCCTCTGTATGCTGTGAATATCATTGGTTAATAAAGGAACTGCTTTGGGCCTATATCAGAACTATAGGGGAACAGAACTAGGTGGAGAAAACTAAACAGAATGCTGGGAGAAAGGAGGCAGAAAAGCCATGTAGCACTGTCAGAACTTTTCCCAGAAAGCCGCAGCCTCATGGCGATACACAGATTAATAGAAATGGATTAAACTAATATGTAAAAGTTAGCCAATAAGAAGCTAGAGCTAATGGGCCAAGCAGTGATTTAATTAATATTGTGCTCTGTGTGGTTATTTCAGGTCTGACTGCCGAGCAGCCATCTCTCCAGCTCCTACCTTGTTTTTTTTATATATCAGATTCTACACACTTTTGAGGAATTGATAAATGAATGCTTTAATAATGGAATATTAAAACAATACTTTTTTCTTAATATCCTTTTGTTAATTATTTTTTCTGTATGGTATATGAGTTGACCATCAACTGTAAGGCAATCTGAGTGCTCTCTCCTCCTCCTGGCCCTGGATTTTATATATAAGATGCACCTCATTTGTGTATCTGCTACAGACTTTGTTAGGGTTTGGATAGCAAGCGTCCCCTCAAAAGTATCGTGTATTAAAGGGCCGGTCCCAGCTGGCGGCACTATTTATGAAGGTGATGGAAACTTCTGCTGGAGTTAAATTTTTACAGATGTATAAACACTCTGGAGTTAAAACTGAAAGAAAAATGGAAAGTCCTAATAGCCAATGCTGTGAGCATACGAAACCCCAGATGAAAACAGAACAGACGGCAGGAACCTCAGGAATCTCAGAGGAAGCCCAGTCCCATAGTCACAAGACTCATGAGTCTATGGTCAGAAAAGAGGCAAATATAGTATTAGCTAAACACTAACTATCAGGCTTCAGCAGAAAGGCAACCAGGCAGGCACTAAACCTGATCCCCTCCCCAATTCCATTTCTTTCATTTACTTAGTCATCAGACGCCCACCTCCTGCCCTAGATGACTGTGACATTTCTCACATCAGCCTGTCCCTGCTGACAAGATCCCAGTGATGTCTAGGGGTTGCTCTACCGGAGTACCATCTCTCGTGCATTTTCAGCACCTCTCTTGACTGGTCAGAACAGACACCGCTATTCGGTTTGCATTTTCATCAGACACTGATGACTTAACAGATACATTCTCTTATTCCAAATGGCACCAAGTCACCTTCAGCAGATGACATCTGAGCATACTTCGGAAAGTCTCTGACTGTTGGTGAATGACAAGCCATTTAACTAAGAAGCCAAAAGTTAAAACTGAAAAAAAAAATAGAATTTTCTTTGAAAGCTCAATTGCTTTCCTAAAGCTTTGAGAGTTACCAGACAGCTTTCCAAGGTTCCTTTCAGAACTGTATTTCTGTAACTACATGAAGAAAGAGAGGAAGAGAGGGAAGGAGAGAGGGAAGGGAAAGAAAGCGAGAGAGGGGAGGGAGAGAGAAGAAGTGGGAAGGAAGAAGCATAGTCATATCTAGATAAATATGGATTACATAAGTATATATAACCTTTTTGTAAATTATCAAATTTCATCTAAAAATATTTTCTGAATTGTCACAATAGCCAACATAATGAACAACACCTAGAGTCTACTATTGAATTTCTTAGAATAATAACCTCAAGAGGCCCATTGTGGGTAGTGCTATCCAGGGACTGATAGTCCTGGGTTCTAAAAGAAGGTAGGCTGAGCAAGCCACAGGGAACAAACTGGTCAGCATCATTCCTCTGTGTCCTCTGAATCAGCTCCTGCCTCCAGGTTCCTGCTCTTCTTGAGTTCCTGTCCTAACTTCCTTAGATGATGAATGATGGTGTGGAAGTATAAGCCAAACAAACCCTTTCCTACCCAAGTTGCTTTAGTCATGGTGTTCGTCACAGCAATAGTGACCCTAACTAAGACAGAAGCTAACACAACAATGCTACAACACTGTTGCCAGGAGCAGGCCTCATCTGTGCACACAGCTACACTGTCCCAAGAACAAGGCTGTCATCAAACGTGGCTTCATTGTTTTCTAACACAGAAAGAAAAATGAGGGGAAATGGTACAGTACTCTTGAGATGATGTCTCCAGAGGCCTGAGGGGATGGTTTAGTGGCTTGCTGAGCAAGCATGAGGTCTTCAGGTCAAATTCCCAGCATCCACCCAAGCACGATAAGGTATTCCTGTAATCCCAGCGCTGTAGTGGGAGGGGTAGGAGGAGGCTGAAGCTTGCTGGCTGCCAGTTGAGCTCCAAGTTCAGCGAGAGACGTTCACACAAAAGAATAAGGCAGAGGATGGTAGAGGAGAGTACCTGACATCCTCCTCTGCCTCCAGGCATGCATGCACTTGGACATACCCACCACACACACAGAGAGAGAGAGAGAGAGAGAGAGAGAGAGAGAGAGAGAGAGAGAGAGAGAGAAAGAAAGAAAGAGAGAGTTTATAAAGACAGTTTCTGAGAAGTACTAAATAGGAGCCCTTGAGCTTCCTGCTTACAAGACAGTCACATGATCACATACTCTCTAAGGAGTTTATCAATAGCAGGAGTTAATAAGCCTTTCCAATTTGGGTTCGTCTTCAAAGAAAAATGAGTGAACCCTTACTGAGAGCACAAAGGAGGAGCTCAAAGACTAATGCAATCACTTTTCTTCACATGAGTTTATGAGGATATTAAACTAGGAGACCCACTGGAGGGCTTATTAGAAGAAAAGAAAAAGGATGAGGAGAGGGAGGAGAAGAGAAATGAGGAGGAGGGAGGGAGGAGGGGGCTCTGGTGAGGAACCTCTTCCAGGCTGGTGGTTGCAGACCTCACTGGTCTCCTCACCTGGCAGAAAGATAAAGATGGATGCCTGGAATCACTTCCACAAGGGCACTAATCCTTACATCACTAAGGGCTCCACCTTTCTGAGCTGACCATATGGCAAAGACCTTACTCCCCTGATATCATGTGAAGATCAAAGATAATCAGACCCATGGATCACAAATGATAATAAGATGCCGTAAAAGGGGAGAAGAAACATCACAGGTATCTAACCTCTCTGGAGGCTCGGCGACTGCTCATCAGACAACATAATTACTGCTTGATGTGAATGGCAGCGTGGGGAGTTACCTGAAAATGACTCAATCACCCACAGTGGAGAATTCATATCTCTTCCTCCCACATACAGAAATGTCTGTGGCTAGGTTTTGCCACTTGATGGAGGAGGGTCATCTATCTATCTGTTGCTTTATTGGTTAATTAATAAAGAAACTGCTTGGCCTGATAGGTCAGAACATGGGTGGGTGGAGTAGACAGAACAGAATGCTGGGAAGAAGGGAAGTGAAGCAGATGCCATAGCTCTCCTCTCTGAGATGGACGCAGGTTAAGAATCTTCCTGGTAAGCCACCACCTCGTGGTGCTACACACATTAATAGAAATGGGTTAATCAAGATGTGAGAGTTAGCCATTAAGAGGCTGGAACTAATGGGCCAAGCAGTGTTTAAATGAATACACTTTCCGTGTATTTATTTTGGGTAAAGCTAGCCCGTGGCTGGGAGCTGGGTGGTGGGAAGCAGCCCACAGCTCCTTCTACAGCCTCTGAGTGGAAGGGGGTGTCCATGCTATTAGCCTTGACTCTTGCCATTGGACAGCTGAGAAGCTGCAGTTATATGAATGATGGAGGCTGCTCTATCAACCTGTGCACAGAGGATGGCTGAGCCCTCTCCTCCCTCCTCTCCTCTCCCCTCTGGCTGCTTTCTGAAGCCAGTACTACAGCTCCTAACTCAGGACCAGGGCATCTCTCATGACTTTAAGACAACTGTTCTTCCTCATTTTTTTTCAAGCAAGGCATGCTAATTCACTTGTTAACATGTCCTCCTCTTATCAGGGTCATCACTGACAAGCTCCGATGTCACATTTAAGCGCAAGCAAAGGAATCTTCTTGTCCCTTGTGGGAAACAATGGCAAGGTGAAAAAGGACCCACGACCTGAATGTCAAAACAAACCTTTGTTGGCTTGTACCTATCTTATGAGCCTACATTTCTTATACTGAGGGATATCAATTTCTAGCTCATGTTATTTTTTCTTAAATTTAGTCATTTTCCCTTACTTGTTCTTTTGGTTTTATTTAAATTCACATACATATAAGTAATAAAAAAATCATTCAATACGCATCTCAAGGTGACATTTGAAGAATTAAATATTAAAGCTACCAAACCCTGACTTACATAATTCTGATAAGCCATGACATTTCTCAAATGAGTCTATAAAATCTACATAGATGATAGACCCTGCCAATGCTCAGGGGACAGAGCAAAGATTTCTCTGCAAAAGAAATATGTAACTTCTCCCTTCGAAACTGTCATTTATATATCCACATCTTACATTTTCAGGGGTAAAATGAATAGGAGTGAAATACAGTAATTAAGAATTAGAAACTTTTCTTTGGTTAGTAAGCACGCAGACATGCTCCCAGCCTCTCTTGGTAACTCTCCACCTTGGAATGGATTCACATAGAGTTTACAATTCTTTTAGAAGGGTTTTATTGGAACAGAATGACCACATATAACCTAAACCCATAATTCATATTTAATTATAATAAATCAAACCTGTCTTTCATTCACATAGCTTGTTACAAGTTCCAAAGGACTCTCATGTGATGCAGCTTAATTCTCTTAACATTTCAGAACAACCTCATTACATGTGTTTTACAAGTGGGGACAATAAGGCCAAGAGAAGACATTATTTTGCTATGGTTCATATTTACTATATAATACTATATATATACTATATAATTCCATGTCACAGAATGTGAGACGATAAAGCATGACTCCTACCAAGCCTGATCCACTTAATATCCTGCCAAGAGGATGGGGAAATGATTTAGCCAATAAAAAACCTACTACTTGATCATGAGGTCCTGAATCCAGACCCACATCACTTATTTAAAAAGTGAGCCACACAAAAAAAAGTGAGCCACTGTAGTGTGCACCTCTGATCCGAGAATAGGGGTGCACAGAGGAGGACCCCAGGGGTTTGCTGGCCTGCCAGTCTAGACAGTCAAAGTTCTAGATTCAGAGAGAGACCCTGTCTCAGAATTAAGGTGGAGAATGATAGAAGCACCTAGTGTCCACCTTTAGCCTCCGTACACACATACACACGTGCTCACACACAAACACCTTGCCGAACCTCTACACCAGCCATGGAGATATCACATGTCTCTCTTTCTCCCTCAATTTTCTCTCTTGGTCTGATTCACCCCAGCTGTAAATCCTTCACAGGGAACCTATTCTGTGCTTTGGCAGCTGCCACTCTGTTGGACCCCTGAGCCCTTGCTTTTCACCCTTTGGAGTCATCATCAGACTATGCCTCCCCCTCCCAACTCCTGGTTTTAGAAATGCCAGAATTCCTCAGCATCCAGTACCCTCCACTTTCACAGAACAACATTCCCCTTATGATTACATGTTCTGTATTAGTTACTTTCTTCACTGGTGTGACCAAAGACCTGACAAGAAGCACCTTGACGAAGGCAGGATTTGTGGTTTAAGGGGAGATTGTCTATTGCAGTAGGAAAGGCATGCCAACAGGCAGCTCCAGCGGGCATCTGAGACTCCTTACCTCATCAAACTTGGAGAAGTATGGAGCAGAGGCAGGACTTGAAGTGGGGTTGAGCTATAAACCATACATTGGAATGCTACAACCCTATATCTGTCAGCTATGTCCTATGTCCATAAAGTTCTACAGTCTCCCAAAACAGTGTCACCAGCTCAGGATCGCATGGTCATATGAGTGCCAGTAAGGGGTATTTCACACTCAAAATGTAAGATGTAGTCAGGGGGATTTTTTTCCTTCAGTATGTTTCCATATCAAAATAACCTCCTTCTTAAATCCAAAAGGAGCTAATAAAACTGGTGTCTATGGAAATGGGTTGGAAATTGTTTCTCTGTCTTTGGGTTGTCAATACAGGCATCAGCCATGAGGACTCTGCTACCCATGGGCACATTTCACCACGTGTCCTTCTTAAACAGGGCTGCATCTTTAGAGTAAATACTGACAGAGGTAACTATAACTGAGCCCCAGACACGATGACCCTGAAGCAACTTGCACACAGGGTGTCGGTAAGTGGTCCCTGCTAACCAGTGTCATTCTTCTAGATAAGATACCTGTCATACAACACAGAGGTCAGACTCCTGGTCTTTATGTGACTATTCAGGAAAAGAACCAGTGGATCGGTGAAGTCTGGTGTCTGTTTTGATGTGTTTGGGTTTCGCTGTCATTGTTCGGTTGTTGTATAAGCCAAACAGCAGAAGTCACTCTCCCTGGCTCTTACTTTATTGTAAAAGAATGGCTGCAAATGGTCACTCCACTTGTGTCATAGAAAATGCAGCCAAGGGGATGGGGTCCAGGAAAACGGGAAGCCAACTGGCCATAATATCTTACAGATCTTGTGAAAACACTCAGTTTGCAAATACTGGGCAAAACTGAACATGAAACTTCCTAACCTAAGAACTATAGATGCTGGTGGGTTTTGTTTGTTTGTTTTTGTTTTGCTTTGTATGGTTTGGTTTGGGTTTGATTTAGTTTTTTTGTTTGTTTGTTTGTTTTTGTTTGTTTGTTTGTTTTTGTCAGATAACTTTATGCTTTTTAGTGGTGGCATCTAATTCTCCGAGAGAAATGGTCACACTCTGCCCTCCCCTCGGGTGTGTGTCTCTGGAGCATAAACTTAATAAAGAACAAGGCCAATCACAATGTCAAGCCTTTGGACATGCCTGGCCCCAAGGCCCTTTAACTTCATTGGGCTCTAGGGGTTTCTTTCAACCTACGCTCACTTGTAGCAAAGAATGTCCAGACCTTCATCTTACAACTGAGAGGGCAGAGAGAAGTCTGCTGGGCAAATTTGCTCGGAGGACTTGGGCACAGCAGATTTAACTTTCAAAACCAACCCATGTGAAAGCAGAAGCAGAGGGGTGAAGACAAAGGACGCCCCTTTGTCGGAGCCAAAGGTTAAACCAGGCGTGAGGAATTGCTTGCTGTGGCAAGGAATTGATACCATACCAAAGAAGGTGAACAAATTGAAGAGAAAAACAGAAATGCCTCTCTACGGACCGCTGGCTTTTCTCATCAAAGCCTGACATGCCTCTCCAAGCTGATTTGCCCATCCTGAACAATGTTTGCTGGGCCCAATCCAGCAGCCCTCACCAACAGCCAAGGCCAGGGGCTGCTTCGGGAAGGCCCACCTGCCTTTCACTTCCCACGACAGTACAGCATCTGGTTTTCTTGCCAGTATCCATTCCATCCCTCACTTCTCAAAGCAAAGAACATTTTGTTTGCCATGGCCACCAGGCAGCGTGTCGAGCCATGCTCTCCTCGGCTAGAAGCCACTGATCCCTGCCCTCCACTGTTTGTCTAAACCAGCAAATGTCAAGCCATGAAGAAGCTGCAATCTTCCTTATACCAATCGGAGTCCCACAAATGCTGCTCGTCCGACCACATACTTCCTCCTACTACCGACACCATCCTCCCAACCACGCGGCCTGAAGCCCACCAGTTTACTAACTCCCAGGGTTTCCCTTCTCTAGCCCCAACTGACTTTCTATTTCCACTGACAAACTTCTACTCACCCCATGACGCTTTCCCCCTCAAATACTGAAACAGGCTTCTCTCGTTTACCTCTGCTTTCTGCAGATTCATGCTACACATGGTAGGTAACACTCCTCCCCCAGACTTGCCGGAAACTTAAGAGTTCTACAAACTTAAACCCAAGTCCTTTAGCATAGCACTAGAGGACTTCAGCCTATGTTTCTAAAATAATATTGTTTATAGCATACTATTTTGAGATTAATTCGCTTTGTTGATTCATTTTGAATATGTCACTCTAGTTAGGGTAAGGTACTAGCCAGATATGTGAGTCATCAAAATATCTAGTCAAACTCTATTCTGTATGTTTCTGTAAGATGTGTTTTAAGCAAGCTAACATTTGTGTTACCCTTTATAACATAGGTTGACCTTGTCCAACCATTTGAAGGTATAAAAAGACCTCTACAAGCAAGAAGGAATTCTACCAGCCCACTGCTTTCACAACTGAAGCATAACACCAACAGCTTCAGTTCTTCAGGAAGCTGGCCTTCTCTGCAGATATTGAACTTGTCAACTGTCAGACTTGTATAAGCCAGTTCCTTCAATGACTCAAAACTAATCTACCAACCCATACATACTTTATTGATACCTGCCTTCTCCAACTGCTTTTGTTTTTCTGGTGAATCACAATTAATACATTAAGTGGTGAACAATTAATGCATTATGTTGTGCAAAATATATATATAAATGATCCATTGGGGAAATGCCCTCAGGAAAGTCTAAGTGAAACCAGGTAAACATATCTCAGGTTACTCTTCTAAACTCTGCCCATGTTCTGGGAGATTCCAAAGTACCAGGACAAGCTAGTCTGTGAACTTTGTTGAAGTAGGAAGCAAGCACAGCCAATAGTAGAACAGCTACACAGTTGGACTAGCTTGGGAAATAAGAATGGTAGACTATTCTAAGAGACACTGTTTACCTAGGTGCTACTCATGGTGACAGAACCTCATGTCTATGAATGACTGGGATACCTCTAGACACAGACCCGATGTAAGATGATTAGACACAAAGTTAAGCTGTTCTGTGAAAATGAATTAATTGGAAGCCTGGAGTTGTTCTTTGATATTGGAAGAAAGACTTGAAACTTCTGTAGAAAAGATAAATGTGATGAGCTATGAGGGTGGCCAGGCCAGCAGAAACATAGAACCCATATGGCCCATGACATCCCAAACCTGAACATCTGGGGAAGACAGAAGTGGGACCTTGTCCCAGAGTCCCAACATTGAAGTGAGACTTATGAGATCCCTTTGACACTTCTAAATAAACCAAGCTCAAAACTTGGTTGCCCTATTGAAATAAAAAAAAAAAGCCATGGTGAGAGTTAAGATTAGAACAAGGTGTTCTGGCTCTTGTGTCATTGCAAACACTGTGGATGAAGGAGGCAGGGCGTGGAGAAAGAGGTGAGGAGATGGGTGATTATAGCTGGCAATGATGGGTCAGGGTCCCAGGGGAGGGAAACATAACAGGAGATGACAAAGAACAATCCTAGGGCAGGGAATTGTTCCAAGTGATGAAACTCGCTTTGAATAAGGTAGGAAACAGTGGCGAGACGGGATAGGAATAGTTCCAGGTGGGCGGCAAGGGAAGCTGGAAAGCCTTCAACCTGGTGAATTTTCTTAGGGAAGTGGGATGCTGAGAGCAAAGGAAAGACCACTGTAGTGATATTTTATTTGTGTTTTAACAAATAAAGCTCACCTGAAGATCAGAATGCAGAGCTAAGCCACTAGAGGCCAGGCAGAAGTATCACACACTTTTAATGCCAGGACTCAGGAGACAGAGGCAAAGGGATCTGTTAGTTTAAGGCCACCCAGGACTATACGAAATTGATCTAATCTATAAGAGAAACAGAGCTCACACCAAGGGGATCCCAGCACGTGGGATTCCATGCCTTTAACCCCAGCACTAGGGAGGTGGAGACAGGAGTGATATGGCTGGGCGGAGAGAGGAATATAAGGTGTGAGAAAACAGGAGCTCACTGCAGTCTGAGGATGCAGTCTGAGGTGCAGTCTGAGGATACAGTCTGGAGATGCAGTCTGAGGATTCATAGAGACAGTATTACCCCTTCAGTCTGAGAATTCGGTAGAGGTATAAGGTCTCTCCGGTGGCTAGCTGCTCTGCTGCTCTGATCTCTCAACTTTCACCCCCTAACATCTCACTATGGGTTTTTATTATTAAGACCAATTAGAATTTGTGCTACCATCTACTTTAGACTCAGAGAGCCTCCACTAATTCTCCACCACTAAACAAGTCTCCTCAGCCATGGTGAGGCGAAACGTGGTGGGATAAGAAACCAATGGAGGTGTAGTAACTGCCACGATGTCAAGGTAAAGCTCAGGCCTCAGGGATTCAATAGTCTATGCAATATTTACAGGTAACGAGCCATTCAATGATCATCATATATACACCTCAGTGGACCACAACAACTCTGCCAGGAAGTAAAGATGAGCAAGGATGCCAGAGAGGTTAAGCATCCTCCTTAAGGTGATGGTTGGTACATGCATCAGTACAGACACAAATCACTACATGTTCTAGAAACTAAGAGCATTGATTCTCAGCCAGGGGCCCATCAGACTTAAACAGCTAATTATGCCCTTACTAGTAAAAGAAAGGAGAAAACTACTGATATAAAAGCAAAATTATTATAATTAATCTTCAAGCAAATGTCTGAAAGTCCAAATACATGTAGGCGTCTTGTACTTTCTGCATCCTGTGAACAGAAACCCTTTTGTAATATTAATCTTATTATTTGGATTTCAGCAGTTACACGAGTTCCTAGAAGTTCAAAAATAAAACCAGACACCTCTCTGCTATGTGATGTGCAAGACAAGGGGTTTATATTTTAGGACAAAGACACTCTCAGAGCCTCTTTAGAATGAAATATTTAAGTACCTCTAGGAAAGTCCATGCTTGTCAAATCAAACTGATCTTCAAACAAATTCAGGTTATTAACATTCACAATAGTTGTAATTCTACTACGGTCACTTTGAAGGCGAGAGGTACTTTGATACACACACATGCCTTGCTCAATCCCACAGTAGATGGTCAGGTGACATCGTGGGAAGGGTACACTTGGACTTGAGAAAGTTGGAGTTGAAGGATCTTCTCCTAAAGATAGCCACTAATATACTGTCTTAGTTTGCCTTCTATTGCTGTGATAAAACACTGGCCATAATCAACCTGGGGAACGGGGGGTTTGTTTCCACTTACATCCCAAGGTGATAGTCCATCACTGAGAGAAGGAACTCAAGGCAGAAACCTAGAGGCAGGAATGGGAGCAGAGGCCATGGAGGAATACTGCTTACGGGCTTGCTCCCAAGGCTTACTCAGCCTGCTCTTTTAGAGCTCTCAGGACTCCCTGCCCAAGGGTGGCAAGCAACCCATACAGTGAGCTGGGCTCTCCTACATCAGTCACTAATCAAGAAAATGCTCCCACAGGCTTAGCTATAAGCCAGTGTGATGGGGATATGTTCTCAGTTGAGCTCCCCTCTTCCTAGATCACCTGAGTTTGTTTCAAGGTGGCACAAAACCAACCAGCATACAAATCTCAAGAAGGTTTTAGCAGCATTTGATGGCTAAACTCTTTCATCTACAAAAGTGACAATTAAGGCTACCCCAGCAGCACAGCAGGCTGTACGTGTGTCGGGACTGCCAGCTGTAGGTCTTCTCACAAAGAAAGCGAGAGGGCAGCTGACCAGGAGCTGAGACCCCCCTGGCTGGTCAGAGTCAATTCTATTTTCTCAGTGTCCTTTTTTTTTTATTATTATTCTTAAAACATAAAATTGACCCAATAAAAATGTGCCCAACCTAACACTTGGTAACAATAAAACCTCCATCTACACCGCTCGTTTCCTTGTGATGGAAATAATATTGTGAACTTAAAGTTTTATTACTCGCGGGGAAGAGGGTGGCGTTTCACATCAAGTTTCCTTGACCGTGCCCCAACGCCCTTGAGCAACTTCTCCTTCAAACTCAGGTGAAAATTCTGCTAACTCTGGAAAAGGTCGTGGGTTTCATTGTTGATCTTGTGTCAAAGGGGCACTGAAAATGGGCTCCCCCCAGGCTACCGAACCAGCACCATTGGAAAGACTTCAAATGTACTGAGATTAAATGCCATGCATCCTCCTGGGCTGGATGTTGGGGGTGTGGTGTTTGGTCCATGTAAGCAACGTTTGCCGTTGAGTTAGGCACAATCTACAACCTTGAATTTGTTTACTTCTGACAAACGCATGCAGGTATGTCAGATGAAAAGGCTGAGGGAAACTGGATGAGGGGACTGTGAGAATTCTACTCTTTCAAATTTTAAAGTTTGTTTTTAAAATCCTTCAAGGTAATTAAATGCCTTACAGGCAAAGGAAAGTGTCACAAGTACGGAATGGAGAAGGACTCCCGACTGTTAGCAGGAGTATAGAGGCGGACGTAGAGGAAGGAGCATGGTTGTGTAGGATGGTTGTTCATTACCCGGTCAGCACCACAGCCATAGGGAAAGGTGCCAGCTGTTGCCAAGCAACTGCTCAAATGCTGGGCTGCAGTTTCCTTTGTGTTTGTCTCTACCTGCATCTCGTGTAGGGCTAGGCACACCTATGAAACTCCTCAGTCCCACCTACAAACTTGGGAATAGTAACTAGAAACTCTGGCTAAAGAGCATGCTCCTCAGTAACTGAAGAGTGGTAGCTGGGCAGGGAAAAGAGGCCTGTGACCAGGCAGGAACCAGAACAATATGGAGGGACTATGGTCTGCCTACAAACCAGTACTAGGAATGAATGCTAAATATGACTTGAGGCCGTCAGTCTTAGTTACTGTTCTACTGCTGTGAAGAGATCATCACCAAGGAAACGTAGAGAAGAAAGCATTTAATTGGAGCCTTGCTTACAGTTTCAGAAGGTGAGTCCATGGTCGGCATGGCAGAGAGCGTGGCGGCAGACATGCTGCTGGAGCCATAGCTAAGAGCTTGCATCCTGATCCACAGGCAGCAGGCAGAGAGAGAGCAAGACTGGGTCTCGCATGGACTTTTGAAATCTCAAAGCCCACCACTGGTGACACTCTTCCTCCAAGGCCACACTTCCTATCCTCCCTAAACAGTCTTACCAACTAGGAACCGGAAGTTCAAATCTATGAGCCTTAGGGGGCCATTCTCACTCAGTCCTCCGCACCATCTGATGGGAGGGGTTGTCTCTAAGGAGGAAACAAAGCAGTGAGCCCAGTGGGGACTCCCAGGGAGCAGGAAAGAGCGAGGCGATGTTGGGCATTCTTTATTGATGAGTAGAGGTCAGAGCCTTGCTAGACAAGCCACAAAGCCCAGGAACAGACGCTGTCAAAGCATGGAGCTTTGGATAGAGGACTGAGTGCTTCTCAATGCATCCTACAGACCTCCATCCCACTAAACCACTCCTAGGTTATTGTATAAATTCAAAGACATTTCACCTCCATCAACTTCCGTGATTATCCAATGAGGAGAAAGAACAGTGTGATTCTTCCTCTCCCAAACTCCGCCCAGTAGACTCCACGGTCCTAGCTGATACACACTTTTATAATATTATAAAAATGTGTTTCACAGCCATTACATAGCCAGTACTGATTCTCATAGAACCTCATAAGGTTGGTACTTCATGACCTCCATCTTACAAATGTGAGTGGAAGAGAGGTTAAGGAACTTCCTCGATTTCAGGGCCAGAAAACAAACATGAACAGGCTGAATGGAAATTACTCAGATTCAAGGTAAGCTCTGAAGGTGGAGTTAACTGAACTTGCTGACAGAAAAAAAAAATGAGACATATTTAATTCTTCCACCCATCTCCTTACATCCTGCTTTGGAAGGACTTGCCCTCAGTTATCACACCCACAACCAACCAGAAGCCTGGTATTTCTCCCTAACTTTGTGAGCACAAGAGAAAAAGAAAATCATTCTCTAAAGAAAGCAAGAGTGGAGAGGGCCGGCAGAGCAGCTGCGCATGCTCACAGGGGGTTCCCTGACATTTGTTCCTCCACAGTGCTCCCTACTGACTAGGCTCACCTGTGAGGTGAGGGCAGCGCTCAGTCTTCCCTCGGTGTGTACTCAGGAAGTCTGTCTAGAGGAAGATACCCTGAGAACATTTTTACATCATAGTAGAGGCAGAAGCCCCTTTAAGCTTACAAAGGTGTCTTGTTTTCTATTCATTTTCAAAGTTCTAAAAGTTCAAAGAAAGATAAAACTTGACTAAAATAAACTTTCCGCATTTAAAAAAAATCCAAGTGACCGCTCTACTTTTATAAAAGACCCAATGTAGCCATTGTACTCCTATAAAGTAAAATAAAATAAGCCAAACTAGATACTCCTCTGGGCGGGGGGCAAACCCTCAGAATAGTGAGATATTGGCAAAAGAGTTAAGTGACAATCTTTAAAAGAGATTAATGTCTGTGTATCAGCATGAGTAAGGGTGGCAAATGGGTTTCATTCAGCATGCCACTTTCAAGGTTGATAGGGGTTGTCTAGGAGATCAATGACAAAACATGATGAGCAATTAGTAATGTCCGCTGAGAAGGATGAGGAAGGTGAGGAGGAAGGGGAGGGGCAAGAGAGGGAATGAGGAAGAGAAGAGTGAGGAGGAGGAGGAGGAGGAGGAGGAAGAAGAGGAAGAGGAGGAGGAGGTCAATTAGTAATGTCTGCCTAGCAGGAGAGGCAGGAAAAGGAGGAATGGATACAGGATTGTCCAGTGCTTCCATCCAAAGAAAAAACTAACTAAGGTGGTTCACCAGTTTGGACAGCCCTGTGCCAGTTCCCCTCTCAATGGAAATATTCTTTAATGGAAGCTATCTGGTCAACACTGACCAACATCAACAGTGGGTACCATTCAGGGGCAGGAAGGATGGGATGATTTTTAGGAATTATCTTTATACTTTCACGAATGGCCTGAATCTTGACAGTACAATTGTGTATTATTTTATAAGGATAAAAATCCATTTTGTTTATTTTTAACATGATTTTTTTATAGATAAGAACACTATCTTTTAGATGCAGAGCTAAATGAAAAAATATTATGACGTAGTAATTCCTTCTCAATTTTAAGCACTTCCTATATTATTTAATGCAGAGGTGTTACCACTAAGATTTTACATTATGTGCATTTGTATAGATAGGACATAGAACCTATGTAAATCATTTCTATAAGAAGTTTCTAGAGAAGAGCAAAAAGTAACAGACAAAGACTGGAGAGATAGTTCAGTCGGTAAAGGCCTGCTACACAAGCTTGTGGATGGACCAAGTAAGTTCACATCTCCAGTACCCATGTAGAAAGCCAGACAAAGAGGCCCGCCTTTGTAATCCCACAGGAAAACAGAGAAAGGACGGTCCTTGGGGCTCACTGGCCAGGAAACCCAGCTATGCCAGTGAGTTACAGGTAAAATTGAGAGACCCTGCCTCAAAAATAAGGTGCAGAACAATTAAGGAAAGCCCTGGAGGTTACCTCTGGTCTTTGTTGACACACCCACACCTACACACTAACACACAAAAGGCAGACAACAGCAAACTAGGAATTAGGACTAAAAGTGCCAAATAAAACACTTGCAATGAATCTTTAAGAAAAATGCAGAGCACTTGGAGATGCTCAAGTCAGACTAGATAGCCCTCCTACTCAGTCAGGAAATAGTGGCCTGGGCACACTCAGCTCTCGGGCAGCATATTCCTGAATGCACAGAGACCGTGTGAGCAAGTTAGAGCACAGCATCCCCAGGGGAACCGTGGACCAGTTCCTTATGACTTTTGATGTGCAGCTGTCTGTCTGCTCTCTGCTTCCCTATCTGAAATGCAGGGATGATGGCTGTGTTTAACTCAAAGGCTGTTACAGGGGTTGGGAGCATCAACACGGGTAAGACACCACAGTGACTGATACGTACACCACAGCTCAAAGTGCTTTCTGTTTATCTACCTGAAAAGTTTTGGCAATTTCTTATCTCCATCTAGTAGGTTAGTCAACACACTGATGTCCAAAGCTTTTCTCATATCAACAACTCTGCCACAAAATAAGAAAGCCTATGAATAATTAAACCTAAGAAGAGACTGCATTTTGAAAACACCTGAGTTGCAGAATGTCTACAGAAGTGCTAAATGGATTTACAGGCATCTCACTGGCAGCCAAAAGGATTCTAGCAAGCAAGGAGAAGTAGCGGGAGTTTAATCGTGCACCAACCGTTACCACAAAGCCGAGGTGTGTGAAGCGATGTTGTTAATTCTTTTTATTTACATTGCTGAGCTGTTTGAACTTAAGTTATTGCATATTGCCATGTTGAAAAGTTTTCTCTCATGTCCACTTGACTTCCTCCTGACATGACTTTTTTTCCTATGATTCTTCCAGAACTCGTATACTTCTCATGCTAAATAGAAGGCTGTGAAAGGAAAGTTCCATGAACTCCTGTAGCCTGACTGGAGATGCACGCATTAAGTATCACGCCCCCACCATCTTCACCCTCTCCCCCCAAAAACCTAAACAGAATGTAGAATGAAGAAACAATCTGTGATGTTTGCGCATGGCGTGCAGTCAAGGATAAAAACTACTTTCTCTCCGTTCTCCATTCTTAGGGGTAGGAAGTATTAAAGGAGGTTAAGAAATGAGGGAGACTAAGTGGGGCTGATGTCCTCACAACACACCCCTCATCTCCCTCCCTCTTCTTACACAGAGGTCTTCTATAGCAGACCATGTCTTTGGAGCATCACAAAGAGCCAGGATTGGGTCAGAGGACCTCTCAAGCAAGGGTGGCTCAGATGACCAAGTAAGCATCAGTGCAGTGAGGTAAGTCATTACTAAATTCTTTTTGTTGTTGTTGTTGGGGTTTTTTGGGGGTTTTTTTCTTTTTTTCGAGACAGGGTTTCTTTGTGGTTTTTGGAGCCTGTCCTGGAACTAGCTCTGTAGACCAGTCTGGTCTCGAACTCACAGAGATCCACCTGCCTCTGCCTCCCAAGTGCTGGGATTAAAGGCATGCGCCACCACTGCCCTGCCTATTACTAAATTCTTGAATGTCCCACTGGAGTCTCAGGCTAGCAGAGGTCAGCTGACCCACAGTGGGCTGTCGGTCTATGGTGTTTCTGCAAAAGCAGCTTTCTCTTAACCACACAGCAGCAGCACGTGGCTTCATCCTCCTTTCTCCCAGGGCTCTCTGTTTTGAGAAGCCAAGTGTCACTGTTTTAAGTTTGCTCATAAATAACTAACATTCTTGGGCTTTTAAAATTGTTTCCTATCATTAGAAATAACGACATTCTCAGGAATACTTGGTCTTTGAATTCATCATGTAAAATTTTCAGTGAGGATTGTAGCTGGAGAAATGGCTCAGCAGTTAAGAGCACTCGTTGCACCTGTGGTAGGTGAAAGAGAGGACCCCAGGTTCCCGAGAGTGGGAGAACCAGCCTTGCCCCACACCAGCTGCAGCACACAGGACAGCGGACCTTGCAATCCACCAGGGCACCACACTAGTGCTAAACCTGTTCTCGGGTGCAGATGAATAAGCCATGAAGGTGTGGGAACAGGAGAGCTGACCCTGCCTCCCCTCCATATGCCCCCTACAGCAATTGGGAAAGATGGCCCTGCATCCTGCCTGGGCAAAACAGTGAAGCTGGCCCTCGTGGTGTGAATGTGAATGAGCTGGACCTGAGGGCTTGAGAGCAGAGCAGGCTGCGTTGGGTGGGCTGCCCAAGGCAGTGCTGAAAAGGGGGAGTGGAGCTTGACAATAGAGGAAAGCTGGCAGGCTGACCATTCCAGCTGACGCCTAGTCCCAGGACCGGGACTATGCGCTGGCCCACCCCAATATCCGTCTCATCTATGAACTCTTAGAGCATGAGAAGGGGACGAACCCACAGATCCAAAACAAGAGGATCTCCATGACACAGGACAATGGTGGGAAGAGGGTGGAGCAGTCAGAGCCCATGGATGATGCTGTGATAGAGGCCTCAAACCACAGCGATGACTAAATCTACGACCTCTACCCTGCAGTCTGGTCCATGCACAAGTGAATGGATGGTCATACTGTCTATTCATTGCATTGAAATGTCAGTAGAAGCAGCCTTCATCTTGCCAAGCTCATAATGAGATTTTTAATGTTTTTGTTGTTCTCTTTGTTAAATCTGCTTAACACCTTTCTCTCTCCCTCTGTCCCTTTCTCTCCCTTTCTTCCTTCTTCCCGCCCTCCCTCCCTCTCTCTCTCCTGCTATATCACGAGTACTCCCCATTTCTCACCCTTGTTTTAACACACCCCAATTGCATTCTCAGGTCTGCCCTGGTGGATGGGAGTCTACTCTGTGACAGGATGCAAAAAGAACGAGGAAAGCGTCTAGAATAATAGCTAAGGCTGAACTCCACACTCTGCTACCAGCAGCTGCCCCTCCTATAGCAGTTGTCCTATGGTAAGCACGTGATGAGCTCATGAATGCTCCCCAAGTTATTAGACCCTCAGTCATACCACTTTCCCCACCAGGACTGGAAACTTGAAGCCTGTTAACACGAGCTACCAATTCTGCATGAGTGAGATAGGAGTTCTGTTCCACACACTAAATAAATTTCCTTTGTAGGGGCTGGAGAGATGGCTCAGAGGTTAAGAGCATTGCTTGCTCTTCCAAAGGTCCTGAGTTCAATTCCCAGCAACCACATGATGGCTCACAACCATCTGTAATGGGGTCTGGTGCCCTCTGCTGGCCTGCAGGAATACACACAGACATCATATTGTATACATAATAAATAAATAAATAAATAAATATTTTTTTAAAAAAATCCTTTGTAGAAACTGTCACATTCCTCCTGATGAAGCACTTTATGTACAATTTGAGCTCAGTGTCACAGTTACATCGACCAGTTCTAGAAGCAGGAACTTCCGGTTTGAAATCCCTGTGACTGCACTTGCTCCCTGTGCTAGTATATTTGGTCATCTTCCTAACTCTGTCTTCTCTTTTCAACACGAGGTGCTCTCTCCTAAGGACTGCTGTGGGTCTGCGCACACACAAGGTGCTTATCACAGAGCAGACACCAGATCAAGTGATCTGTGGTCCTCGTGATTAGGTCCATGTTGTTACCCGGTTTTCTGCTTCATAATAGAAAAAAAAAAGCAGGAGCAGAGACATAAAAGAAGCTACTGGGATTTATAAAGCTCCTTGTCTTTGGTCCTTTTGTAATAGCTCAATGTACTTCAAGAATCCTGAAAGTGCCGTCAGAATTACAACACAGGAGAAAAATCGCTGCCCGCATTCAAGTCCAAGAGAAAACAAAGGTTTTGTTCACCCTGAAAGGAAAAAAGAAAAGCAACAAAACATTGTAATATTAGGCATTTCAATACATGCCCAAGAGTTTCTTGTAGTACTTCCATTGAAAAGACAGTTTTGTTTGCCAGAGAAACATGTAAATTATTCCTGCAGTGAATTCCCAGAGGCCATGGCCTCAGTGGGTCCCTAGACTACAAAGTAACCATCAAACAAGACCAGAAACTACTCTCTCTGACACAAGAAAGTTAGTGCTGCTGGGGGAAGGTGAGCTGAGTGGGTAAGGATGGAAAGAAAAAGGAAGTATCACTTTAACGTGGAGACCTCTAAAAAGACAGCTGTCCATGCAGGGTCAGACTCTGGAGTGCTCCGGATAGAACTTCAGGATGGAGGCTTAGACGCAGCAGATCTCAGCCTGGAAAACAAGTAGAGGTATCTGCATAGATGCCAAGAATCCATAGGCATAATGTATATATAGCAAGAAAAAGAAAGGGAGATACAATGTGACTTCTTTCTAATTATCCGATTACTGGGAAATTAACATGGAAGAACCCACCGAGGCAAAACCACACCTACCGCACCTACCTGTACTATAAGGGGAAAGTTTGGATTAAGAGGGAAATACACTTAGGGGTCCTTTGTATCTTTCTTGTCTTGATAGGTAGAATGCATTATTCACGATGTCATGCCATTTCTTTGATGGAAGAGCTCATAACTACAACCTTCAGAGGAAGCAAACATCTTCCTCCCTGGCTCAGAAGGGAAGAGGTCAGGTATTGAAGGGTTCTAAAATTTACTCTAACAACAAGAGATTTGGGGCTTTGTCTAGCCGTTGTGTCCACTACCTCTTCCAGCAACCAATTTGCTAAGAACTCAAAGGCCACACTTGGGAAAATCAATTCTCGTGTTTAATATTTATAGAACTTTAGGACAGCTAACATTATAAAAGTCAAGTACATAAGTCATAGTGCAAACACTGCCGGATTCTTCGTACATCAGCATCTACAGAAATCAGAGGCTGCGGGTAGTTGATAGCTATCTGAATAGGTGCAATGCTTCCCTGCCCCCACTTCTATGTTGCAGATCAACTTTAACCGTGAAAATTCCTCAAAGTCATGGGAGAAAGTCTCTAGAAAAACATTCTGGGTATCGGAAGAGAAGGCTGTAATTATTGTTATCAATATTATTTATTTCAAATTTTGCAATTGATTTCCTCTCATGCACTTGGTTAGTCAATTTCACTTGACTTTTTAAATACTCTGATGTATTTGCATTTAATTTCCTTTTACTTCTTTATCTTTCATAGCTTTGGGGTAGGTGTGAATTTACATATCATGTGTACACACATGTATAGAGGCACATATGCACATGTATGTGTTGGCATGTGGGGATCAGAGGTTGGCATCAGGAATCTTCCTTACTCTACTATACCTTGATTTTGCTGGGCAGGGGGAGGGGATGTTCATCCATGTGCCACAATGGCTAGCCAAAAATTCACTACTTCTATGATTTTTTAATACGTAGTTCAGCCACTAGTTTGTATGTAGGTTCCCATCTCTAATACGTTATCTTCAGTAAATGTTTATCAAGTTATTAATAATCGTGGAATGAAAAATAAGCCTAACATTGAAGAGTTATACTTCAGGGGCTGGAGAGATGGCTCAGCATTAGCCCTGGGTATAGGGAATTCCAGGGGAATCTGGCACCCTCTGCTGGACTCTGTGGGCACTGACATCCATTCACATAGTCAGACACAGACACAGACACACACACACACACACACACACACACACACACACACAAATTAAAAATAAATCTCTTTTGAGAAAGAGTTGTATTTCATCCACTAAGGAGATACAAAAAGTAGCCACTCACAGTCACAACAGTTTATCCATCATAATCCATGATTAGTGGTATGGGAAAGCAAATAAATGTCTCAAAGATCAATCACGTCCCCCTTTTAAAAAGACAGAATACCCTAGTTGTCTAGAAAGACTACCCTAAAAGGAATGGCATGGCCTTAAAACTTGAGGTACAGATCTCCTTGGAAGGTTGATCTACCTGTGTTGATACAGAGTTTGGAAGTGAAAAGCACAATAAAATATAGTGCTTTTCACTATATATAATAAAATATAGTTGGGTCATCTCTAGAGCTGCCCCATTCCGCCCAGTTACCTTTCTGCTGCATAGCAGAGAGAGATACAAAGGCCATCACTTTATACTGTAAGCATGTTCCCTTGGTAACTCAGATCTCTCTCTCTCTCTCTCTCTCTCTCTCTCTCTCTCTCTCTCTCTCTCTCTCACACACACACACACACACACACACACACACATACAATCATGAGAGACCTTTAATCTCTCGGAATATCTACCTGGAGAGAAGCAGAACCGACTTCTGAACTGGGACCATGTGGCATGAGAGGACAGGGCACTGCTGAAGGTTACACAGGCTGCCAGCCAGGGAGGTAACAGAAAAGCCCTGCCTGCCGCACTTAGAGCAAGCTATGTCTGAGACTCTGGAACAAGGAAGAGATTCAAAACAAAGGCTCTGCCAGTTGTGTAATTAAAAAAGAAAATCTTCAACAGGTTTTCCTCCTTGGGCTTCAATGCTGAGCATCACACAGCCACCCGCTCTGTTCTCCGAAGAGGCGTTCTTCCGGCCGCATCCTGTGAGCCACCTGCTCTAATGTGGCAGCCTCACCTGCCTGTGCTTTCATTTCTAAAAATGTCCTCCATGCCTCAAAGGATCCGAGACAAAGAGTCATTAAGATGGTCCCAGGCGCATCAAGATTGAGCCAAAGGAAAAAATGTCATTTTCTGACCTGCTCTGACCTCTCTGGAAGAGGTTCAATCTCTTTGTACCAGCCTGTTGTTTGGGCTGTGGCCATCACAGGGTCAGACAAAAGCTGGGAGGGGGAGAGTGAATACTTGATGTAAAATTATTGGAAACTAAACTAGGTTAAAGGAATCTGTTTGGTGTCAGAATCACATAAGAAGAAACCAGGCAGCTGCCTAGAAGCGGGATGAAGGGAGATGAACGCGGGCCTAAAGTTCAGGGGCTTGGACCCAGTCCCAGCCGTGCCAAAAACTAGTGCATGACCTCTCTAAATCTCTCTTTTCATGTGACTAGAACAGAAAGAATAGAATTCAGTTTGCAGGCTGCTGTGTGCTCTGGATATGGTTATTGATATGAACGGCCTCCGTAAACATTCATCTCCCAATCAATATCCGTAACTTGAAATAAATAAAGATTTTTCTCTTTTCAAAGGTAAGCAAACAGTTGGTCCTGGCCCCCTGGAACTGGAGTTACAGGCGGCTGTGAGCTGCTACTGGGTGCTGGGGACTGAACTCAAGTCCTCTGCAAGAGCATAAGTTCTCTCGATGAAACAGGGCCATGTGGCATTTCTCCAGCCTCTGCAACTACTAGAAGTCAATGGATAATCAAGAAAAGAAAGGGAAACTCACAGTCATTCAGATGATAATTAAGAAGTAGCCATACTGAACTCAGAAAGCCTATCTCCTTCTCTACTGACTCATGTGGGTGGAGTCTAGCGGAGATCCAATGACTGGCCCTTCCCTCAGCTGTCCCATCCTAATGTTGAGAGACCACTGGAGAAAATTGATACTTCCACTGTGAGTCTGTCACTTGTGGCTGTTTCTTTCCAAACATTTCATAATCCTAGAAAGTAGCAGGCTAAAGGAAAGTCTGCAGGCACCCATCATCCCAAGATTTCTGGATCTTTTTAATATTTATTGTAACAGAATGATATTTAAAAGAAAGTACGGCAGCTCTGACACGGGCTCCCAGCATTTTATGAGGTTGGGGTTCTCACAGTCTTAATCTCACAAAGGGAAAAAAAAATTCAAAATAACCCCTAAGCTGGAAAACATTTTCCACCGCCCTTGACTCTCATACCTTATACCCATGAAGTTTTTGGTGTTGTAGACACTGTATTTTATAGAATATATTCTGAAAGCGCTAAATTAGTTCAGACATCTCCAGTGATCCGACCAAGGGCCTAGGAGATTGGCTGACTCGTTCACACCCATCTGTGAGGTGGAAACAGCCCAAGGCCATCTCTAATATATCACACCCACTTTTCTGAACTGCAGTGAAGACCTCTGACAAAGGCCACGATTTTTTTCCACATCATTTTTGTTTGCTATTTTTTTTTTTGTCTAGTTTGGTTTTTGGTTCTCTCCCTAATTGGAGAGGCTATTTTGTCAGTTTGTGTTTTCTACCCACACAGCTGTCTCACTTCCGACCTTTGCCCTGTTTGCTTCTCTGTCACCTTAACACAAGATAGAGTCATCTGGGAAGAATGAACCCATATTGAGAGGTGGCCTCCATCAGATTGGTCTGTAGGCAAGTCTGTCAGGCATTTTCTTGATTAGTGACTGGTGTGGGAGGGTCCCATCCTACTGTGGGCAATGCTACCCTTATGCAGATGGCACCCGAGTCTATAAGGAAGGAATCTGAGCAAGCCACAGAGAGCAAGCCAGGAGGAAACATTCATCCATGGCCTCTGCATCAACTCCTGCCTCCAGGTTCCTGCTCTGACTCCCTGCCCTGCCTTCCCTTTATGATAAACTGTTACTTTTGGTCACAGTGTTTTATCACAGCAATAGAAACCAAAAAAGACAAGCTTACTCTAAAAACTCATGAGGAAAAAAAATATAGCTTTCTCAGTTTTGGCTAATGAGCTGGAAACGTAAAACCCTTCAAACTCTCAATGGGAAAGGGGCTTTCTTCTCTTTTAACTCCTGAGGCACATCAAACTGTATTTGGGATAAATATACATGAAACCCTTGTGATCTGAGGAGTCAAGAAACCAATTAGAATTGTTCCCAATGCAACATTGCTTTGCTTGTCAGTGAGCAACAAAAATAAGCTCCCCTGGCCTTGCGGTTATGGTCTTACACAAATCTGTGATCTCGGTTTGCATAGAGAGACAAAATCACTCATCCTCTGAAAGTCATTTCATGCTTCAGCCATCAGGCAAACTGTCCCCCAATGAGCCAGAAATCTCTCTCTAGGCTAGCTACCGACATATTAACTTAAGCTGCTTGATGCCACATAAGACTCTAAAATATCTAGCAAAGGCATTGCCTACTGCAAGAGTGACTCTAAACAATAGAGTCTGCTCATTCTTCAGGAATGAGGCTTAAGGACTGAGGCCTTGGTCCCTAGTGACAGCAGTTTCCAAAGTGATTCACACAGAATCATCGGTAGTGACTTAATCCCATATGAACATTCAAAGTCACGATTATCATTTATTCTCATTATTAGTGACATTTATTAAGTCCTTGCTGATATTTTACATCATGCCATAACTATAGAGGCCTTTAAGGCAGATAAAAATTTCTCTTCCCAGGATTGGGGAACGAACGCAGCTCGGTCATTAAGTGTTGATCCCACACTCTGAGGACCTGAGTTCAAACCCCTCACCTACACAGAAAAGTCAGGTGTGCTCATGCAAGCTTGCAGTCTAGCACTAGAGAAATGGAGAAAAGCAGCTACCCGGAACACTCTGGAGAGTGACCTTAGCTTACTTCTCAGGTCAGGCAGCTAGCCCCTAAAATACGGTAGATACTGGAAAGATGGTCCAGCAGTTAAGAGTACTTAGAGCTCTTGCAAAGGACTGAGGTTCACTTCCTAGCACCCACACAGCAGTTCACAACTGTCTGTAACTCCCGTTCCAGGGGTTAATCTGTGACTGCCACAGGTGTGCACACATTTGCAGCCACATGAACACACATGACGGCGACAACTCATACATTTGCATGCACACACTCACACTGCTCCTTTAAATAAGAAGAAATTCAAGGAGCGCATTACAGTCTATGGGGGGGTGGCTTGTAACCACTGTCTTCGAAAGCCCACACCTTTGTTCAAAGCCACTCAGCTGAAGAGGAGCACGCAGTGATAAAAGCCGGCCCAAAGCAGAGGCCACCGACTCTTCAGCACTGCTCACGTGGAAGAGAAAGCTATAGGAAAGACTGATCGTTCATGCATTGTTCAAACTGAGTTGGCCTTCAGAAAGCCACGGCATCTGCTCCAGGGAGGTGTGCAATGGCACAGAACACAAGGAAAGCCGCCTTTTTGCCCACCGTGTTTTATCCTATTGTAAGGCAGCTGCACCCCTGCCCATTTCTTCCCGTTGGAAGTCAGCAGACTAGGAAACCATGACAGTCCTTCTGATCCTGCTACTAGGAAAGAAGGAGGTATAGGTTCCATCCTCAGGTGTGGAGACATTTCTGTGAAGAAAAGTGGATAAAACCAACCTAGATGGTGTAAGTGGGAGTCATGAGAGGTTGAAGGGAGAAGGCAGAGGAGTGGGGAATGTGGAAACAAACTGGAACACACAAAGAATTAGAGTTGAAGTTAGAAATAAGCATCTACACAGCTTTCCATGAAGGCACAAATGTCAGAAATCACACCTGCTTTCCTGATCCTTAAGCCAGGAGATATCAAGGTCAACGAATGTCCCTGCTACACAATGATCACCAGGCTGTGTGACACTCCTCTGGTAATGACAGATGTATAGACAGGAGATGCGGTTCCTGATCACTTCTGGCTGAAACTTGTTAGCATTCTGAACCACCCTTTGAAAAATAATAAACATGTCTCAGCCGCTTTCATAAATAAGATAGCCATACAAATATACACCATTGTCTGCCGCTTATACCACAGAAACAGATGATAGCTGAGCTATGAAGAGTAAGAATGTACTAGCCCAAAATGAGACGTCAACAAGATGGCTTCCACCATATTTTTGTGTGACTGAGGAACCTCATTTTACAGGCTGGGAAGACACACTTCATGGCTTCCCTCCGGCTAGAAGAAATCATGTTCCGCTGTCCAAATTTATAGATGGAAAGGATAAGAAGAGACCATAGCTTGGGGCCTGAGTCACATCTTTCAATCTAGCAGAAATTTAAAGTGTGGCAAAGGACAGTTTTATTTTGTGAGAATCCTTCCCTTTCCACTGCTTCACTGGTGAGAGATGAGCAGATTGTTAAACACCTACTATGTATCCTACGTGGTGGCTGTGAATGTCACCTGCATCCCACCTCAGCATTCACCAAGGGATAGTGACAGGGAGATGGAGCAAACAAGGACTCAAGGAACCTAAGTAAGGGTGACAGGTGTCCTAGTCACTGTTCCGTTGCTATGAAGAGATGTCATGACCAAAGCCTCTCTTAGAAGAGAAAGTATTTAATCTGAGGTCCACTGTGTCCTGATCCACAGACAAAGACAGAAAGCCACAGTGGAACTGGTGTTGAGCTTTTTGAAAACTTCAAGTCTACCCCCCAGTGACACACTTCCTCCAACAAGGTCAAACCTACTCCAACAAGGTCACACCCCTATCCTTCTCAAAGGATACCACTTTCTAGTAACTAAGTATTCAGATATATGAGCCTATGGGAGCCATTCTTAGTCAAATCCCAAGAGGCCAAAGATGGCTGCACCATGACAAGAACAAAGATCTGTGTAAATGAAGTAAGAATCAGAGAGGAGAATCTGATAAATCAAAATCACTACCAGTGAGTATCAAAGGAGGCCAGGCAATTTGACGCCTTCTCAAACATCCCAAACATGCCATCTCTCCTTTCCCAAACTGGACAGCAGGTAATCAGGTAGAAGAATATTAAGACAGACTTAGGTATACTTCCTTACTTTCTGCTCTACACTGTATCCTTAATTGATATGCTTTCTATCCTGTACAAAATCTGAGGGCATAAAAGGAAAGAGACTTCCTTTTTCCCATATTTACCATAAATGCTAGCACACAGAATTTCCTGATTCAATCACTGATTATTCAGGAACCATGCAAGGAAAATGATATCAAGGAGAGGGTAGACCACAAAGGATGGCTTGTTTAAGTACTGACAGGTAGTGAGACAAAAGCACAATGAGAAAGGCAAACGGGTGTTCAGCGAAGGGAAGACAGAAGCCCTGTGGCTGAGATAATGGGATTTCCCACCCCATACACGCTACAGAGGGGCTGGATAGAGGCTTGCAGAACATACGCTAGTAAACAGTGGTCCACCCTGAGAGATGGCTAGGAGCCAAAGAGCAGAGCTTCATCTGAGCAAAGGCAGAAAGACTGGGTTTGCGGGGGGGGGGGGGGGGGGGGGGGGGGGGGGGGGGGGGGGGGGGGGGGGGGGGGGGGGGGCAAAACCCTAAATGGATGGGGTCATAGCCCTGGATACTGCGAGCCCAGATGGTTAGGAGCTACCAAGCCAATGTGCCCTTCTCCCCTCGTGCTTTCTTCCTCTTCCTCGCCAGCCTACCGTAAGTCTCTGTCCACTGCCAGGAGCTTGTATCATCAGATTGTCCGCCTTTTTCCAAATCTCTCCTTTCCCACAGCTTTGTCAGCCATTACCCATTCTCTGGTCTTGTCAGATTCTAAATGTTTAAACTTTAGACTCCTAACTGAATTTTATCTGTATTCTATTCTACCTACACCTAAGGTTAAAAAGAAAGCATGACATGAGACATGTTAAAAAAAAAAAAAAAAAGGTACGGCTTATAGCGAAGCATAATGCTGCTAAGCCCAATATTTAAAGCTTTATTTTATCTTACATGTGTGGGCGTTCTGCCTACATGTATGTATGCACCACATGAATGCGAGAGCCAGAAGAGGGTGTTAGAGTCCCTGGAACTGTCAGACGGTTGTGAGCTTTCATGCTAAGAATTGAACTCAGATGCTCTGCAAGAGCATCTAGTGCTCTTAACTGTGAGCGATCTCTCCAGCTCCCTAATATTTAAAACTTTAAAAATATATATATATCTTAAAAACAAAGACTTCCAGATAAGTGAAACCAAAGAGAAGGAGCCATTACAACTGATAACACAGAAATATAGAAGTTGAGAAGATGGAATGATGAACAATTTGCCAGCAAATTGGACAGTTTGCAAGGAATGAACAAATCCCTGGATACATACAACCTATAAAGACTCAGTAATGAAAAAATGAAAAAAATGGCCAGCACATAATGTGTAAAGATTGAACTGTAATCTAAAAAAAAAAAAAGTTTTCTATCAAAGATGAGAGCCAAATCTCTTTCCTGCTGACTTACAGCCGCCTAAAACAGACCTAATAACAAGTCCTGTCAAACTCTCCCAGAAGACTGAGGGGAAGGAATGCTTCCAAAGTCATTACACAGCTCCTGCATTAAATCCAGAAAAGAATCTTATGAGGATAGAAAAATGACAGGCCTGAGGAAAACAGATGCAAAAATCCTCTACAAACCACTAGCAAGGCAAACTCAGCACCACAGGTCAGGTGGGATTTATCTCCGGAGACAGGATGATCCGTGTGAATTTGTGAATGTGGTAGCCGACTGAAGACGGAAACTACCCTTCACCACCACACGTGCAGAAAATGCAGTCATCAGTCACTATCGTCTCATGATCAAGAGAATCAAAGCTCCCAATATAGTAGGCTTAAAGGGGAAGTATCTTAGGACCAGAAAGGTAGGTCAGTGGTTAGCAGCACTTGCTTCTCTTGCAGAGGACCCAGGTTCAGTTCCCATTACACACACACACACACACACACACACACACACACACACACTCACACACCAGTTCAAGGGAAATCTGATGCCCTCTTCTAGCCTCCACAGGCACTGCAGGCCCATGGTGTACATATATACATACATGCAAACACTCAAACACAAAGTAAAAACAAACAAGTCTTTTTTAAAGAAAAGTACTTCAACATAAGAGCCACATATGGCAGACCCTATTGGACTGCCTCTCTCTCTCTCTCAAAAAAAAAAAAAAAACCTTTTCTACTTAGAGCAGAATCAAGGACCACCATCTTTCTCCTCCTGCTTTCTTCCAATAAAGCTTTGAAAGTCTAGCCAGATCACTTAAACAGGAGAAAGAAAATTAGATGGGCTAAAGTAAAACGATCTCTACTTTCTAATGACATGATAATACACAGAAAAGAAAGTCCTGGAGACATCACCAAAAATCTGTTACAAGTAAATGAATTTTACAAAAATTTCAGACTGCCATACTAAAACTTGAAAGTCGCTGGCATTTCCCCACCTGAAAATAAAAATAAGAAAAGACATCATCTACAAGAGCAACAACCAGTTAAATACTTAGGCATAAATTTAAACAAGGACACAAAAGAAAACAGAAACAATGATGGAGAAAATTAAAAGAAACACAAATAAATGAAACATTATCCCTGGTTCCTAGATTGAATGAATTGGTATTTTTGAAATTCTTCATACAACCTAAAACAGTCTACAGACTCAATACAATCTATATCAATGTCTGTTCCAACAGCATTTTTACAGAAATCAAACAAATACCCTTAAATTCCTATGATGCCACAAAAGGCCCTGAAGGGTCTGAGAAATATTAAATCTGAAGATATCACACAGCATGGTTCCAAATGCTATTGCTGTCAGTTATAAACAGAGGAGCACGGTACGGATGTGAACACCGGTATATTCTCTACTGAACAGGCAAGAAACGGGGGAGGTGCAATGGCCACAGTGAGACCACTAAAGCAAGGATCAAAGCATAGCTCAGTTCTCACTTTACAAATCCCATTTTCCCTAACACCCAGAGGGCCGAGGGGAAAGAACTGATTATCCAAGATTGAGAAAACAGAAAATAATCCTGCAATAGCTGATGTCACCACAAAGCCGTGAGGTTCTAAAACAGCTTGGGTCATTTGACAGGAAACAAAGAACCAACCTGAAGGGGTTGCTAAAGGCAGAAATGTGGGGAAATCTGAGCGATAAAATAAATCGTGAGAGTTTGGGGCTACAGTCCAAGGTACAAAATAAGCATGCCTAAATCCATACAGACACAAATAACTAACAGAAGAGATAAACAATGGGGACAGGGTGTTAAGGAAAGGCAGAAGGAGAAAGTCACCATCTGGTGGATTCTATAGCAGTAACAAGTGCAGGCCACATCCATCAGCGGATGCGAAGATTAGTGGACCAAAGGAGAAGAGAAACGATGTGTTCAAAGGCTCAGAATCTCTCCGCAACATAATTAGTACCTCCTTGGGCTCAAGGAGTAACTTCATAATGAATCAGCCTAATGGCCACCCTCCTCAACCGAAGAACCAGATTTGACACCAATGATGGTGGCCAGAATGACACTTCTGTAGCGTTTTTGTCAAGATGCCTAACCTTAATTGAATCATAAGAAAATATTAGAAAACTCAGGGTCAGGGACATTTTTCAAAGTCACTAATCAGTGTCCTTCAAATTGAGTCAAGGTCAAACTCAAAAAGACTGAAGAGGAATGATCTAATCGTTGGCAAAGCTGATGGAGACCTAATTGACTAATGTAATGTGATTATAAATTGATTTCTGAGCCAAACCAAGACCCTGAAGCAAAATAATAATAATATTTTTTAAATATTGGCAAAGTCTTAATAAAGTCTCTGATATATTATACCAATATGAATGTCCTATTTATCTATACAGCATGTGGATTAGCATCAGATCAATAGGGGTTCTTCAGAGCTCAGAGCTGGAGAGAGGTTTAGCAAGGAAGAGCACTGACTGCTCTTCTAGAGGACACAGGTTCGATTCCCAGCACCCACACAGGGGCTCATCACCACCTGTGACTCCAATTCAAGGGGATCCAGCACCCTTTCTGGTATCCATGGACACCACGCACATAGGTATAGACATCCGTGAAGGCAAAAACACCCACACATATAAAATAGCAATAATAAATAATAACATTAATAACTGCTTAAAAAAATTTAAAAAAAACTCAGACTATTCACAACATTATTAAAGACTAAAATGATGAGTACAAGGTAAAAACCTGTTTTTCTGTTCTTTTGTTTTCATTAATGACAGAAGAAAAACCCAACCTAACACAAAACTTTCATTTATCTAGTTTTCTGTCAATTACTGATTTTGTAATAAATATTTTGGGTGTTCATCATTTTCATTGCCAGATGAGAGGAATAAAATTGTGACCAAAAGAGGAAAGATGCAGTTTTTTTCCTCTTGACACACTCAGGTCCTGACAGGCATCTAGGAAGCAACAAGGCACCCGTAAGTGTGACCACAGGAAACCCGTGAATGGAGGCAGTGGGCTACAGTGTGGATCCAGGAAGCGCTGACGTCATGCCTCGGATGAAGGACCATGGTTCAGGATAGGCAGATAGCTATGCTTTGCTTACTTCATTTTCCCAGGGAAAAATAAAGCTCAGACTAGCCTCAAACAACCTTTTTCAGACCTGGCAAATATTCTGGCCTTTAACAGTCTCTAGCAACTGCAAAACCCTGCATGCGCTGCCTGCATCATCTTCAGACAGGAAGACTGTACTAACAGAAGTGCGCTAACACTATCAGAAGTTATTCACTGGCTGAGGTCTCACTGCTGAGAGACTCTAAACATGATAGAATACATCGTATACATATATGAAAGCATCGTAAGGAAGTGCATCATTTTTTTGATTTTTTTTTATTGAGAAAAGAAAAAAAAGTTTCCGCCTCCTCCCAGCCTCCCATTTCTCTCCCCCTCCTCCCACCCTTCTCCCCCTCCCCCC
>NW_026067900.1:7145539-7155236 GCF_014885135.2 Alexandromys fortis | reverse complement strand
TCTCTCTCTCTCTCTCTCTCTCTCTCTCAGTCAATAGCAGAAACTAAATAGTTTCTGCCTGTAGAAACTAAAAAGGAAGAAACCAGGGCATTATGTAGCCCTGTGCTGTAAATTCACAAATTCTGCATGTGCTGTATTGGTATAGAGACACTCTGAGAAAAACTGAATGTGCTTAGGCTGGTGTCCTAAGCTAGGCACCATCTATTCCTACAAATACAGCAATACGAACCACAAGCCAAACTTCCCCCCTTGTTCACATCTGTAACAGAAACCGTCTCTAAGAATTGCTCCTTACAAGCTTCCACCCTTGTCTGAAGGGCCTCAAGGTATCCAACCTAAACACACTAATGTGAAAAGCTGTCACTTGGAGGCAGCTGCCAGGACGTCTCCCCTGCTCTCCCAAGGAAAGTCTAATGGTGGCTAAACCCGAACAGCACCTGCCTCCTACTGCTGAGGATGACCCTGAGTCTGCAAAGGCGCTGTCTCCTCAGTGGTACGTGTGTCAGTATTCCTTGGGCTTCAAGACCACTGTCTTCTCAGAGAAGCCTGGTTTTGCTCTGTGCGGTTGTTTCTTAGATCTACAGAGTCTGTCTAACCAGCCAATGGCCATGCTAGAAAACGGACTGAGGGGCTGGGGGTGTGGCTTAGAAGGCAGGGTGCTTGCCTGACAAGCACAATGCCCTGGGACACATTCCCAGCATCACGTGCACTGTGGGTATTGGTCCATGCTTCTAAGTCCATGCTAGGGAGGCTTATCCTTAGCTAGTCAGCAAGTTACATGTGATAATAGCTGAAGATATATGAAGTAGAATACAGGGTTCTGCGTTGAGTTGCCCTGAGTGTAGGGAATAGAAGGAAAGAGAAGCAGGGGCAGGCAGGGAGAAGAGGGAAGGGAAGAGGCAGAAGAAAAAGGAAGTAAAAAGTTGATGGGGTCGAGGGTTTTCTCTATCCCAAGCCACTCCCAACACTGAGAACACAGTACCCTCTTTCTCCTTCTGTCCAAAGAGAAAAATGAACACACTTTTCTTGTTCCCCCAAATGACATTGGAAACACGGTCACCCCTGTGGAGTTTATCGGGAGCCACCCAAGCTATCAGTAGTGTTTCTAGACAGTTCTCTTCTGGAATACCAGAATGCACTGGGCTCAATGCGTGTGAAGCTGCAGAAGCCCTGTGTGCAGAGGGTGGGCTCATCCTTCTACATTTTGAAGCATTTTAAAATAGCAATTCAGGATGGTGTAGCTGGATTTCTATAAAACAGGAGCTTCTGCTCATACCTTCCCTTCCAAAAGAGGATAAAATTATTGTTTCTATCAAATCTTTTTAAAGGGAGTCTGTTGACGCAGCTAACAACTCAGAAAAACAACTGCCTGCATTTAGGTAATTGTACTCATGGTTTATGATGCTCAAAGAGCTTTCATGTCCATTATCTAATTTATTTCTCAACACAGCTAAACAGTTTCCAGCTAGGCAAAATGGTTGCCATGGAGCCCCCAGGAAGGCTTGGGAACTAAGCAACCACAGCTGGATGGAAGACTTTCAGCATACGCTTGAAAGTCTGGGTGACCTCACACTTCAAGGTCACATACCAGTTTCCACCTCAGAGGAGGGAAGGGAGCTCTAGAGTGACTGGGTGGTGACTTACGTCAAAGGGCATTGACCCCACTAAGTAGAGTACATAGTCAGGATACTTATAGGGCTAGATCCTCGTGGACAATGGAAGGGAATGTCCGAACACCCGTAACATGAAGGACAGATCTGACTTCCCTCCAAAACGAAAGACTACAAAACTTCTTACAAAAAAAGGGAGCATGTCAATTAGCCTGTCATGGAAGACATGGCCAGTCAAAGGCAGAGAAAGCACTCAGCTTTTTCAAAGAGAAAAGGCACATGATCCAGTAGCTGCTCTCCCGCCACCCCTGTGTCTCCAGCCTCAGAGTTCATTTACCAAGGATAGATGATCTCCCGGAAAGAAAACCTCCTCCTGCCAAGATGATGAACTTTTATTATGGTTTTCTCTATAGTGGCATTTTAAAGATCTGGAGATATATTAATAGGTCATTTCTCCTTCAAAAAAAAATCTCAAGAACACTCCAGACTTCCAGAAATACATTAGTTTAAAGACTGCAGCTGGGTGATAGGGAGCGAGTTCAAGGCACTGGCTGCTTGTCCAGAGGACCTGGGTTTCGGTCCCAGCACCCACATGCTGGCTCACAACCATCACTAAGTCCAGCTGCAGGGAATCTAACTTCCTCCTCTAGCCACCATGGGCTGCTAGGTTTTTGATTTTTTTTTTTTTTAAATTGAGAATCCTAGGGAAGAAAACTCCAAGGACCTTTGTGAAATAGGAAGTGATAAGAGTGGTGTGAGAGAAATTTGGAGGAGCCCTATCAGATGATAAATGACGAGATGGTGTAAGAGAACTTTCAGGAAGACCCAGCAGAGGCTGAAGGCCTGCAAGAGGAGACGGGCTGATGACTGAGCAGCCACTGAGAGCAGCAGACTCTGAGCTGGTTCTCGGCTGTACATCTCGATTATTCTTGGAAAAGAGGTCCAGAGTGACGACTCCTCCATGGTGTGAATTGTGGAATAACTCGAGGAGCTTGCAGCTAATTGCAGGTTCCCAAAAATTGCTCCCACCACCCAACTTTATTAACGGTGTAATTCACATCCCAAGAGCCCTTGCACCTCATCCCTCTCACTCACTGCCCTGTCCTTGTTGCCAATTTCACTCAATGCTCTTCACACAGCCCTCAAAATCATCCCTTTTACACCGTGTCCATCACATTCTACGAGACCACCCCGATCTCCTTCATGGTTTCCCTATCTCAAGCAGTCACCGCCACAGAAAGAATGTTCCATCCCAAAGCTCATCTCCCATGCTGCCAGAGACACTCTCCATAAAGTACTAGAGAAGGAATAGATGTCTCTAAATGGAATCCACCTTTCTTGGTGGGAATCTGATCTCACCCCAATGGAAGCCTCCGTTGCTCACTGCTGCCCGTCCTCAGTGCCTTGGGTAGAGTCTGACATACAAACATTATTGTTTACGTTTTAAAACATGAGAAAAAAATCAATAAATCAATACTCTACTCCCTCATCTGCAATCGAGAATTAATGACTGGCCTCACAAACACAGCATCCCAATCAGAGATTTTTTTTTTAAGTTGGAGGTTGAAATGTCAAAGAATGCAAGCCATCCTATTAAAATAATGCCCACTGCTATTCTTAGACCTGTCCGTTCTCTCTGATGTGGGCTTTCCGTGACACCTCCTCCGTTCCCCTATTTGAAACAATCCTGCTGTTCTTCCACTCCGCTGCTATTTGCCTGCCAGACCCTGATGGGGAGATTGTCACACAGAAACTAATCAGTTCAGTTATACTTAAGGCTTCAGGTGTCAACTGCTTCCCTGTGCACTCAGCACTGGTGTGACCCTTAGCACTAATTGTCAATCTGACAGAATCTAGAATCGCCTCTGGCTATGCCTGAGGGCAATCGTCCAGATTACACTGATTGATGAGGGAAGACTCAGTTTAATGGAGGGGTAGGAAGCAGACCATTTCATGGCCTGGGTTCTGGACCTAGAGAAAAGCAGAGAGGGAACTGGGTGCATCCCTTTATCTCTTGCCCCCAGCCCTGGCTTCCCCAAAAATGGCGGACGGTACCCGAACTGAAACAAAACTTTTCCCCATCAGTTGTTTTCGTCAGAGTATTTTATCAGAGCAACAGGAGGAGACACTAAGACAACTCGTCTTTCCCTGGCTCCTTTCTTGTTCCAAACAGCAGCTCCTAATGTGTTCGCCATCCTCCAAATGTCCCAGTCCACCTCCAAATCCACTTATTCTCAAAACTTATCACAATATCCATTTGACTGTATGCCGTCTCCCTGAAGTCCATACTGAGTCCAACACGACGTTGCCTTGATATCTTATGTCACAATGCAATCTCTTGGACTGGAGATGTAGCTTAGCAGGAGAGCAACTGCCCAGCATACACAGTTCTGGATGTAATCTCCAGTGCACCCGAAGGAAAAATATTTAAATTTTTCCAAGATTAATTCCTTGACTGGTTCGGTGGACATCTTCTAGCTACTTCTTATGCCTAGCAGCCAATGCTAAATTGAAAGCATAAACCTGGAAATTCTTTGTCAACTCTAGTCTCCAGTGAAATAGTCTTCTTATTTTGTCAAAATGGGGTTCAGGGACAAGTCAAATCAGCTTATGTCATTGTTAAGGTCTAATCAACTAAAGCAGAGGTCCCCCAGAGAGTGAGGTTCAGGACTGGATGGTCAGGTCATATAAGATTCAGAGACTTACTCTGCTGCTGTATGCAGTATAGACCTAACCTAGGTCCCTCGTGGCTCTGGGTCAGTGGCAAGCAACAGCCAGAGGTTTCTGATTTGTGCATAAAAGGAAGAGAGACCCAGTTCTCTCGAAGTCTTGTGAAGAAGCAAAGTTTCTCAGAAGCCACAATAAACATCTCATCAAGTCACATGTCCACTTCTGAACCAATCACTGACAAGAAAGGTGAAAATACTTTTAGTTCATGTTAGAGCTGAAAACAAGTATCCAATCCTCATTACAAAAGAGAGAAAAAGTTCTCAACTGCCATGGTCACTGTGCTGCCTTCACCCATAACCACCACACACACATACACACACACACACACACACACACACACACACACACACACACACACACACACAAGCGCATTCAGCCTTCAGCTAGGGTCTGTGGCTAATCAGATTTCCTCCAGTCTTCCCAGGTATGGCCTCTCTCTACCTCCTGTTCACATTTCACAAAACCCTAAAGAACGAACCAAAGCCATAGCTTCCAACATCCTCCACAAGTGTTTCTCCACTAGAAGAGGTGCGTCTAAAGCCATTCCCTTCTATTCTCCTCAGTCATCTTTACAACTGAATCTCCTTGTACTCCACACACGCCTAAGGGAATAGAACCCTTTGCTCAGTCCTAAGTGTGCCAGTCAAGGGGGAGCTTCTTTCCCAGAGGCAGCCCTGTGTTCCCTGGGGATACAACCTGAAAGAGATAACAAATATCCTCTAGCTTGCCTCCCAAGCACCACCTTTAAATTCCTTCCTCCTCGACATCATTTTTATGCTGAGAACCTGTGGAAACGCCTGGCATCCCACCCTCTCCACTACTCGCTCCAAGTGTACAGGCACACCTGCACCCCAACAGCAGACCCAATCTAGAAGGCCTCCCAAAAAGCAGTGGGTGTGGTAACCGAGTTTCAGAGAACTCCTGAGCCAAATATATAAGACCTGGCTCTCACATCTGAAAACCAGGCGAAGGGTCAACTTCACCCTCAGCTGGGTCTTTCTGTTAGTTTTTAACTTTCCACTGTTGAATGTGGTTTATTAGGAGGTCCTGGCATATTGACTGTGCAGAATATCAAGTCAGACAGTAAAGACAGCAGCTAAAGAGTAGCCTGGCTCAATAGTTGATGCCCTCACCCCAGCCTACATTATCCCTCATCGGGGCCAGAGTGTAGTAGCTGGAAGAAATCAAACATCATGGTCTGTTTTCAAGAGTGGTTGAGTCAGCTCAGGTCCAGCTCCAGATGTGCAGGGAACAGTGGGTCCCTGCTAACAACCTGCTAATTCAACCACCGCTGCCAAAACTAGAGACTTAGCGGGAAAAGTATTAATGCCCAAACTTGCCTCACAACCTGCAGATATGGCAAAGTCACAGCCTGAAATCTTTACAATACAAAGCATGTAGAATGTAGAAATAAATCCAGGCAGAGTCATTGTTGAGAAGTAGGCAAATGTACGTAGATGTACCCACACACACACCCAATTACTCAGCCAATGAGGAAAGAGGGGAAAGACCACCTTTCCAGAGAGCACCACCAGGTAAAGATCGAATATTTAAACAAGGGAACCTACAGGGGCCCGTTTCACATTCAAACCACAACAGCTAAATATTTTCCTCTATACATATTTCATAATATGTCGCTAACCTCAGACTTACTCAGTGAAGTTTAAAGTCCCTTAGCAACTGAAACTCAAGCTCCAGACCATGGAGTGTTTCCCTCAACGATCCAGACAGAACCCAATTTTCCTCCATAATGAAATGCGTCTTTCCTTTGCAGCCCTGACAACCTGCGCCCCAACAGCACCAATTTTGGTCCCAGCAAGAAAGTAGTTTTCACTGTATTTGTTCAGCAAGATGAACCATTCATCCATACATGGCCTCTTTTGTTCCTTTGTGGCAAAGAGTTTCCATAGGAGCCTGACTGGGAATGTAGAGAAAATAAGACAAACTCGGATACTGTTAAAGTCACTGATGTATCAATTCTCTTGGCATGCATTTACTGCCTTTAGACACTTCTAAGTTCTGAAGGTATCTTGGTGAGGACATGGTCACTGGCCTTGTGATGCTGAATCTGACGAAATAAAGGATATGCCCCCCATTAAAACAAAGTTGTATGGGCGATCGCACAAAGAGGAGCCTTGAACAGCACTGGGATAGATGACAGACTGGCAGAAAGATGACCAGGGGACTACAGAAAGATACACACATAGACAAAAAGCACAAGACACCCAAAGGAGCAAGAATGAACTTCTAGAGCAGGAATATTTAGCAGCAGAAAAGAGCATCTTGCTCAACTAGAATAGCAGAACGGAAACTTTAAGGCAATAGGAGGAAAAGGTGGAAACCTGTAGCTGGTTCTTTTGTTTTCAGTCTCTGGTTCTTTTGGGGGGGGGCGCCACCAAGCTCCCAAATAAGTTACATGGAGGCTTATTCTTTCTTATGAATTCCTGGCCTCAGCTTAGCTTGCTTCTAGCCAGCTTTTCTTAACTTTAACTATCCCATCTACTGTCTGCCGCTGAGCTTTTCCCTTTCTCTTGTTCTATATGCCTTTCCTTACTTCTTACTTCATGGCTGACTGTGTGGCTGGGTGGCTGACCCCTGGTGTCCTCTCCTTCACCTTTTCTCGCTCCCTGATCTTCTCCCCCCAGATTTCTCCTCCTATTTATTCTCTCTGCCTCCCAGCCCTGCCTATCCTTTCTCCTGCCTTGCAATTGGCCATTCAGCTCTTTATTAGACCAATCAGGCATTTTAGACAGGCAAAATAGCACAACTTCACAGAGTTAAACAAATGCAACATAAAAGAATGTAACACATCTTTGGATCATTAAAACAAATATTCCACAGTATAAACAAATGTGACACATCTTTAACTAATATTCTACAACAAAAACCGAGCAAGAGAAGGCATCCAGAGCTGGCAGAGGGAAAAAGGGTTGACAACAGGAGAAGGCTCAGTGGCAAGAAGGACCATCCTGGGCCATCTAAATCCAGGTGAAACTGGAGTTCCCACGAGGAAAGAAGAAAAAAACAAAAAATTAATATTACCAGGTGGTGGGGTCGCACACCTTTAATCCCAGCACTCAGGATCAGCTGGACAGTGGGGGGACGTGCCTTTAATCCTAGCACTCAGGAGGCAGGAGCAGTGGGATCACTGAGTTTGAGGCCAGCCTGGTTTACATGGTGAGTTCCAGGACAGCCAGGACTACACAGAGAAACTCTGTCTCAAAAAAAAAAAAAAAAATTAATAGCTACATTTCTTCCAAGTTTCATGAAAACCACAAATCCACAGATACAGGAGCTGGCTAATCCCAGGGAAACACTAAAGCAAACCACGGCAAACTGCTGAGGACCTTGCCTAGCCTAAAGGGCTAAGCTTACCCAGGATCTGCACAGTGAAGAGAGAGAACTGACTCTCATGAGATGTCCTGTACAGTAGTAGATTACTTGTGTTTTAATAAATAAAGCTTGTCCAAAGATCTGTGCAAAGCAGCCATACAGGCCAGGCAGTGGTGGTGCATGCCTTTAATACCAGCACTACAGAGGAATACAAAACGGGAGGAGACAGGTCTCACACTCAGTTTCAATCTGAGGATTCGTGGAGGCAGGATCACCCATTTTCAGTATGAGGCAGGGGTAAGAGCCAGTTGACTGGTTTGCTTTTCTGATCTTCAGGTTGAACCCCCATATCTGTCTCTGGGTTTTTATTATTCATCTATAGTCCTGGGACCTCCATGTGTGCACTTGGCAGGCACTCATGAATGTGTACACACACACACACACATACAAGCTTTTAAAAATCAGCTCCCTAAAAATAGAAAAATCACAAAAATAGAATGGGACACACTGTGAGAAGGCAGAGAATGTGTGCTGTATGAAGAGAAAACTGGAATGGGGGACACACTAGCCAGACATCACAAACACTATTCAAACACAAAGATAATGGAACATTGGGAAGGCACAAACAGAAGAAGGGACAGCCAGACACTCATGTCCATAAACAGAAATATCTGTGCACAGATAAATGAGAGCTGGCATACTCTTCCACCAGACACATGAAGCTACAGGTAGTACTGAAGGAAGTCTCCAGGAAACACCAAATTTGATTAAGGGATACTTTTATGATGATCATGTCACTTATCTGTTAACATTATCTCTTTTAAAATTTCCCTAGAAGACAACTGGCTATGGAAAGCAAAAATACTATATAACAGAGTTCATGGATACTTAAAAGTTTATTCTAAAAAGAGATAAGTGAAATTGCATTCTCAGAATAGGTATATGTTAAGTATGTATATACATACATGTGAAATGATAGAATATTATTATAATTTTTTTTCTCAGGCAAACTATGAAAACTGTGACTTTTCTAAATCTACAGCAAGAACTAAAAAGTGCCAGAGAGATATAATTAATAACTCAGTGGGAAATAAAGCAGAATACAAAAAGAAGAGTTCCATTAAGAACATCTAAAATAATGCTCGTCACTTTAAAAATAACTTGAAAAAGGAATTAGAAGTATTCTGAAATGGATTCAAAGGAGAAAATATCAAAATGTATGATATATGGGTAAATTAGTGTTTAAGCGGAAATCTGTGGCTTTAGGTGTGTTTGAAGAAATAGGATCTAAGTTAACGATACAGAAAAACAAAAGCAAACAGAATCCAAAGTAAGTGGAATGAACAAAACGAGTACAACTGTCAATGAAGTAGGGGATTGTAGGAATAAACTAAGACAAAAGTTACATTTTTGAAAAGATTGCTCAAAGTGGCAACTGTTTAAACTAAATTCAAAGCAGGAAATAAAAACAAGCCACCATTATCAGGAGCTAAAAAAGGAAACACCTTGTGACAACCAGCATCAAAAAGCTGTTCCGTGAATACATTTGAAATTTATCCTGAAGCCAAGTCAATGGGAAAGTGAGGCTTGAATCCTACCACTTGGAGTACTCCTCGGCCAGGCAACACTTCTTCCCTCTTGGGCTGAGATCTTCCTTTCTGTTTAGATGTCTACTATAAAATAAGGAAGATATCATTGCATAACAAATCTGCCGGTGATTGACGTTAGGTCATCCACACAAAGCATTCAGTACCACCCTGCAGGCGAAAAGCTCAATGGGAGTGCTAAAAAAAAAAAAAAAAAAAAAAAATGATTGTTTGGTGTTGAAATTAGGAGCGGCAGGGCTGCGTCCCCGGCACCCGGCCACCCGCATGGCTAGTTTATACCCAGAAATAATTACACGGAAACTGTATTCTTTCAAACACTGCCTGGCCCGGCTAGGTCCAGTTTCTTATTGGCTAGCTCTTACATATTGTTCTAACCCATTTCTAATATTCTGTGTAGCCCATGAGCTGGCTTACCAG
>NW_026067900.1:7133450-7144345 GCF_014885135.2 Alexandromys fortis | reverse complement strand
GCACCTTGGGGTGCTTACACACATCATTAGAAATGGGCTAGTCCAGGTGCAAGAATTAGCTAGAGTTCATGGGCCAAGCAGTTCTTTAAATGAATACAGTTTGTGTGTTGTTATTTCGGGCATGAGCTAGCCAAGCGGCCGGGGTGTTGGGGACGCAGCCCCGCCGCCCCTATTTCAACAGTTTGGGAACCCTGTGGTCTGGTGAGATCAGCCAACATATCTTTCCCCATTTTTCAACATGGATCTATTATTTTAACTTATCTGCAGAGGCATCTCCCATTCTAAGCTCATGAGACCATGTTCTATTTGATAATATGCTGGAAAATGGCCTGAAGATATGTTTCCTTACTCAGCAATGGGTGTTCCAAGGATGTCTACAAATCCCCACCCTCAAGGCTGCATAGCTGTATGAGCCCAGGCATGGTCTGCCTCAAAAAACTCAAAAGGTGTGTTTCCCCATCTACCAATTGAAGAAGAATATGAGAAGTTTCAACTGAGACCTTTAAGAACATGGGTGTCTTAGTTGCTGTTCTATTGCAGTGAAGAAACACCATGACCAAAGCAATTCATTTCTTAAAAAAGCATTTAATTGGAGACTTGCTCCCAGTTTTATAGGGTTGGTCCATGATCATCGTGACAGGAAGTAGACAGGCATGGCCATGGAGCAGTAGCAGAGAGCTTCACATCATGATCTACAGGTAACATTAGAAAGAGAGAAACACTGGGTCTGCCATGGGCTTTTGAAACCTCAAGGCTCACCCCTAGCCACCTACCACTCCAATAAGACCACATTGCCTCCAATAAGATCATGTCTCCCAATCCTTCCCAAACATTTCTACTAACCAGGAAACAAACAGCAAAATATATAAGCCTATGGGGGGTGCTATTCTCATCCAAACTATCACAATGAATAATGGGGCTAGAGAGAGCACTTAGTTGTTAAAAAAGCACATATTGCTTTTGCAGAGGACCCAGGTTTGGTCCCCAGCATCCACATGTCGGCAATCTGTAACTCTAGTTCCAGGGGATCCAATACCTTCTTCTCCCATCCCTAGACACAATGCATGCATGTGGTATACATACAAGCAAAACACCCATACACACTGTGTGTGTGTGTGTGTGTGCGCGCGCGCGCGCGCGTGCTTTGTGTCCGTCTTGCAGGAGATTCTCCCTCCACATCAAAAGGAGGCCTTGGAGATGACGGGGTGGAGTGGGGCGGAGAAATCCTCTGGTGTAGGCTTTTAGGAAATCTTACTCCTCTTTTTCTGCTCAGTGGTCTCTAGGCTGCCGATCTCCCCCACATCTAATTCACTGCCATTTCCTTGCACCTGTGAAATCGTGCTGCAAGCTCCCGCTGCAGATGCTCCAGCTCAGACTGTTGCAGCAAGAGACTAAATGCTTCCTTTCAGAAGAGTGACCTTGGTCGTGGTGCCTCTTCACAGCAATAGAACGGTGACTAAGACACACGTAAAATTAAAAATTGAAAAAAACAACAGGCAGAAGGAAACAGCCATGCCAAGGCAGGTGCCTGAGGTCAGGTAACATGCAAACCCACTCACGCAGTGCAGAAGTCCAAGTGCAAAACCTCTTAGCTCATTGCCATGTTCTACAAAACCTTTATGTCCAAGTTTGCCAAACTGAGCCATGCTTTTCTGTTTTCATATAATTTTTCTTTTATTTTTAAAAAAAAGAAAACTGTCTTTTTCATTTTACATACCAATCCTAGTTCCCACTCCCTCCCCAACTCTCATTCCCACTACCTACCCTCCACCCTACCATCCACTCCTCAGAGAGAATAAGGCTCATTGCTTTGGGGAAGGTCCAAGGCCCTCCCTACTATATCTAAGCTGAGCAAAGTATCCATCCAAAGAGAATAGGTTCCCAAAACACCAGCACAAGTAGTAGGAATAAGTCTTGGTGTCACTGCCAGTAGCTCCGCAGTCTGCCCCAGCCATACAACTGTCACCCACATTCTGAAGGACTAGTTTGGGCCTATGCTGTTTCCTTCTCCGTCCAGCTGGAGTTGGTGATCTCCCATTAGCTCAGGTAGACTGTTTCAGTGGGTGTCCCCATCACGGTCTTAACCTCTTTGTTCATATCCTCACTTCTCCCACTCTTCAACTGGATCTTGGGAGCTCAGTCCAGTGCTCTGCTTCAGGCCTCTGTCTCTGTTTCCATCAGTTGCTGGATGAAAGTTCTATGGTGCCATTTAAGATAGTCATTAATCTGACTACAGGGCACGGCAAGTTCAGGCACCCTCTCCTCTATTACTTGGGGTCATCCTTGTGGATTCCTTGGGATTTCTCTAGTGCCAGGTTTCTTGCCAGCCCCACAATGTGCACCATACTTTCTGGTGACCTCTGAAATGGCTTCCATATGCAGCACAAGGGGTCGTTCCAACAGGTGACAGCCGCTCAGAGGGAGAAGTGGACTCTGAGCTCCAGGTCCCTTCTAAGCCTCCAGTGGAAGACTGCTGTTCAACAGGACCAAAACACACCTTAAGATCTCTCCATTTTAGGAGCTCGGAATTCAGTAAGTCCTTGAAATACTGGGTCAGACTTAGGGCATTTAGTTCAGATGGTGGCCCAGTCTGACAGACCAGTGGCTTCCTCTCCTCTGAAGTCCTCAGAGCACGAAACAAGGAGACCACGACTACAGTTAATACCTACACAGATCTCATGCTTTTAAAAAGTGAGTTATGGGAACTAAACATGAAATATGTTGAGACCTGCTCTAAAGGAGACCAGAGGTTCAGGCGAATTTTTGAGGCAACCTAGAGCCTGGTGTGACTATTTAAGATCCCTTAGCTGCGCCCGTTCCCCAGGTGCCCCGGAAAGGTTTTAGCATGACCCGCCTCTTTTCTGAACGGGAACTTGTGGCGTTTGCACAAAGATGCCTTTGTGCCCCTTGCTTCACTCCCTCGGGCACTCGTAATATGTTCACCAGACTCAAAGCCACGTGGACTCGTGATCATGGAACTGTCCGGGCAGCCGGGGCAGGGGGAGGGGTCCTGAGGGGCAGGCAGGGGCTATTTAACATGGCCTCTTGACGATGGCGGCACTGTGTGGTCGACATCTCCCCTTCCATGAAGCAAGCTTTAGCCTTTACCTTCTTCTCGGGGCCATGCTTGGGAGTGGATCCTGAGACCCACACCCGCGAAAAAGCACTCTACCAGCGAGCCATAGCCCCAGCCCACAAGGCAAACAGACTGAGAGAGTATCTATATTTATTTTATGTGCAAGAAACAACAGGTGTGTAACTTCTGTTCCACTGGACAAAAGCTGGCCCCTGGCATAGTAGCTCCAGTATATGAAAAGAAATATGTTTTGCAATTTTCAACAGAATAACATACTAGGGGAAATAAGAAAAAAATCTTAAACTAAGATCATTACTATGGTTCCATAAATCCTGCTGTCTAAATCAAACACAATAAGTATTGCTGTTGGGTATACTGGGGATGCTGGACAGTTGCTATGGTGATGTCACACAAACAGAAACCAAAGTAAGCAATTATCAAACTGAGCACTCTGGGAAAGTTTGACAATTTGTTGTCACTGGAGACAAAACTTTGCTCTCCAGGACAGCTATTCCCACAAACTTAAAAGTACAAAGCCGTTGCTGTGGATGATTAACATGTACTGATTTTTTTAAAGGCAACAACAAGACAAGACACTAGCCTGTCATCAGACTCAGTTTTCATCAGAGGTTTGAAGAAACCCAGGGGCCAGCGCCAGACAGACAGGCCTGAAGTCCTGGCTAAGGGTTGTCCCTCAAGCCTTATCTACAAACATTGTGTGCGTTTATAATTTGAAGGCATGAACTGCAGACAAAGATGGCTCTGGAAGGCACATAGTGGCTTGGGGACTCCTAACAGAGGCCCATTAAAGACATTAGACGTTGCCAAGCAGTAGTGGTGCAAACTTTTAATCCCAGCACTTGGGAGGCAGAGATAGGCAGATCTCCCTGAGTTCAAGGCCAGACTGGTCTACAAGAGCTAGTTCCAGGACAGCTAGGACTGTTACACAGAGAAATACTGTCTCGGGGCGGAGGGAGACATTAGATGCAATTATCTTCAACATTCCTAATGCAACAGCCCTTTAGAACAGTTCATGTACTCATGTGGGATGACCCCCAACCATAAAATTATTTCATTGCTACTTTATAATCACACTTTGCTACTATTATAAATGGTAATTTAAGTATCTGATATGAGATCCTCCCGAAGGGGCTGTGACCCACAGGTTGAGAACCTCTGAATTAAAGCATCTTGAACAAAAAAAAAGGGGGGGACAGTTAAGAGCAAGTCAAATGGCAGTAATACTTTTTAAGATTTTTATCATTTTAATTATATATAGAGCTGGAGTTATTCCACACACATGTGTGTGGAGGTACCAGTGAGTCCAGAAGAGGGTGTCAGGTCCCCTGGAGCTGGAAATACAGGCAGTGGTGAGCAGCCCTAATGTGACTGCCAGGACACTCGGGTCGTCTGGAAGAGCACTTCACACTCTTAACTGCTGCACCAACTCCCTAGTCCCACAAATGGTAATATTGAAGATTGAAATTAGACCCATATCTATCACCTTGCACAAAACTCAAGTCCAAATGGATCAAAGACTTCAATATCAGTCCGAACACACTGAACCTGATAGAAGAGAAAGTGGGAAGTACCCTACAATAGATGGGCACAGGAGGTCACTTCCTATGTATAACCCCAGCAGCACAGACACTAAGGGCAACATTGATTAAATGGGACCTACTAAAGCTGAGAAGCTTCTGTAAAGCAAAGGACACTGTCACTAAGACAAAAAGGCAACCTACTGACTGGGAGAAGATCTTCACCAACCCCGCAACAGACAAAGGTCTGATCTCCAAAATATATAGAGAACTCAAGAAACTAGACTCTAAAATGCTAATTAACCCAATTAAAAAATGGGGCACTGAACTGAACAGAGAATTCTCAAAAGAAGAAGTTCAAATGGCCAAAAGACACCTAAGGTCATGCTCAACCTCATTAGCAATCAGGGAAATGCAAATCAAAACAACTTTGAGATATCATCTCACACCTGTCAGAATGGCTAAAATCAAAAGCACCGATGATAGCCTTTGCTGGAGAGGCTGTGGAGGAAGGGGTACCCTCATCCATTGCTGGTGGGAATGCAATCTTGTGCAACCACTTTGGAAATCAGTGTTTCGGTTTCTCAGGAAATTCGGGATCAACCTACCCCTGGACCCAGCAATACCACTCTTGGGAATATACCCAAGAGATGCCCTATCATATGACAAAAGCATTTGTTCAACTATGTTCATAGCAGCATTATTTGTAATAGCCAGAACCTGGAAACAACCTAGATGCCCTTCAATGGAAGAATGGATGAAGAAAGTGTGGAATATATACACATTAGAGTATTATGCTGCGGTAAAAAACAATGACTTCTCGAATTTTGCATGCAAATGGATGGAAATAGAAAACACTATCCTGAGCGAGGTAACCCAGACCCAAAAAGATGAACATGGGATGTATTCACTCATAATTGGTTTCTAGCCATAAATAAAGGTCACGGAGTGTATACCTGGTGAACCTAAAGAAGCTAAAGAAGAAGGTGAACCCAAGAAAAAACATATAGTTATCCTCTTGCCTAAGGGAAGTAGATAAAATTGCCGGGGACAAAATTGGGATCTTGGGGGTGGGGTGGGTTGGGGATAAGGGGGGACAGGGAGAGAAAAGTAAGAAGGGGAGGATTGGGGGAACTTGAGGAAACAGGAAGATTGGGATAAAGGAAGGTTGGATAGGGGAGCAGGGAAGCACATATCTTAGTTAAAAGAGCCACCTTAGTGTTGGCAAGAGACTGGAACCTAGAGTGGCTCCCAGGAGCCCAAGGCGATGTCCCCAGTTAGTCCCTTGGGAAGCTGAGGATAGGGAACCTGAACTGACCCTATCCTATAGCATTACTGACGAATATCTTTCATATCACCATAGAACCTTCATCTGGTGATGGATGGAGATAGAGACAGAGACCCACACTGGAGCACTGGACTGAGCTCCCAAGGTCCCAATGAGAAGCAGATGGAGGGAGAACACGAGCAAGGATGTCAGGACCACGGGGGGTGCACCCACCCACTGAGACAGTGGGGCTGATCTATTGGGAGCTCACCAAAGCCAGCTGGACTGTGACTGAAACAGCATGGGATAAAACCGGACTCTCTGATCATGGCGAACAATGAGGACTGATGAGAAGCCAAGGTCAATGGCAAGGGGTTTTGATCCTACTTCATGTTCTGGCTTGGTGGGAGCCTAGCCAGTTTGGATGTTCACCTTCCTAGACATGGACGGAGGGGGGAGGACCTTGGACTTTCCACAGGGCAGGGAACCATGACTGCTCTTTGGATTGGAGAGGGAGGGGGAGAGGAGTGGGGGGAGGGGGAGAAGGGTGGGAGGAGGGGGAGGGAAATGGGAGGATGGGAGGAGGCGGAAACTTTTTTTTCCTATTCTCAATATAAAAAAAATAAAAAAAGCTGCTTTATTAAAAATGCAGTCATTTTCCAGAGTGGAGATTTTCTCATTGTAATGTAAGTTGGATTCATCTAAATTCACATCCCTGGGCCTTTCTTTGGAATTGAATTTGAAATGCACATTTTGGGGACACACACGCAGATGATTCTAGTGTAAGCAGCTTCAGGCCCATCCATTGAGAAGCACCCCCATTCTATGTGTCCCCTTTGGATGTCAGTCATCCCTCACTGGGGTCACACTCCCAGCCTCTTCTACACCGTGCCGTTCAAGTGACCACAGTTTCTAGACAGTTCTGTTTCCCATGTCATATTTTGGCCAGAAAATGTCACACGTCTTTCTATGGAAGTAAAGCATCGCTTGACCATGGGGACTGGAAACAGTTAGGCTGAGTACTCAAAAAGATACGATGTTCACCTTCTGATACCCACCCTACAAAATATGGGAGGTAGACAAATTGTCAAGACTGCTTTGGTGGGTGGAAGCTGACTACCAAATCTCACACACAGCTAAACTGTGCTAATGTGTGCTTGGGACTCTAAGCTCCTATACTTGCTATTTAGCTGATGGATTAAATGAGAGAGCCTTCCATCCCTGACTGTTTCTCTGGTTATCGCCTCCCTCCATGCTCCACGCCATCTACCCAGCGGTTCTCTTCTCTTCCAGCATGTTCTGCACCCTCATTATAGGAATTAGTGCCCATGTCACTCAACAGCCCTGCCCACCTAATCTCCCCGCTGCTCAAGGCCACTGCCCACCAACCAGCCAATCATGCCCACAAGCCTACCCCACATTTCCTGATCCTGACCCATTGTTCTGGTCATGTGGCCAACTTCCCTGCGCTGACATTTCTGCCATTACTACCCAAGCAGACCCATAGCCGACATCATCGGTCTGGTAACCGCCTACAGCACAGAGCCCATCGGGTCAGCCTCCCATGAAGACAGAAGAACAACTTATTAAATAGCCGTGGGTACAGCATGGTGGGAGCGAGGAAGGGACACAGGGAGGCCTGTGACACGGACTGCCAAGACCCAATCTTCCCAACCTTATGCCAGGGGCAGAAACCTTGCGGCAAGCCAGCCTACGCAGTTTTAAAAGCCAAGATGAATGTGTCTGGTGTGCTTTTCCTTTCTTTCTCATTAATTACTTCAACTAGCCTTACAAAGATCAGCACTGAAAAAGAAGGCTTTGAACCAAAAAGAACACTTTTATCTAAAGAAACTCCACTGTGTCTGCCATCAGCCCCCGACGGCCTGATGGTCTTGCGGCTCTAATTAAATCAGCTTAACGGGGAAGTGTGTGTCACTGGAGGTCATCTGGTTAGAGCTCTGAGCTGGTTTCCAAAATTCCTTTTGCTATCTTTTCCCATGAACCCTCATGTTCTAGCGTGGTTTCCTGGCCAAGCACACTGACCTTACTGAGAATTAGCTTTAGAATGTTCCGAACACTGGAAGCAACTCTCGGATATCATCAACTGTCCTGGAGACCACAGGGTTTCTCCTTCCTGCTGGTGCTCCAATCTGTCTCCTTTCTTCTCTTCAAAACTTTATCTTAACAGGCATAACTAGAAGAAGATCCTGTCTTAATCCCATGGATGGAAAGAAAGGAGCCGGGAGACGCTGGTCCCCACCAGCTGTTTCAGCTGCTGACTGAAGCCAGTCAAGAGCAAGAGGTTTGAAGGAAGACCTTGTTTCCTCAAAGACTTCCTCATGCCCTTGAAAATGTTCCCTGTCAGTCCAGACACAAGTATAAGGTACAGTCAGAGCATGGGTCAGAACAGACAGACTTTCATGAAATCATGTTTCCCAAAATCTAACTTCAGAGGACAAAGAATTCACAAAAGAACCAAGCTATCCTGAAATAAGCACCCATTCTGCCTCCCAACACCACGAGTTTCAAATGTTGCTAATTATGTTGTCTGCCAGATGTTGTCGTGTGTGTACATGACTCTCAAGGTTGTCTGCCAGATGTTGTCATGTGTGTACATGACTCTCAAGGTTGCTGTTGTTCTAGAATACTATGCATGGATGTATTAATCCTGATGATTAGTCAGATTAATCCCTTTTTCCAGAAGACAAATAGGCATTTCAACTCCCTTAGGTGCATGGAATGCAACCTAAGAATACAAGTTAATGTTGACTCCAAGATCAGGGGAGTTGGGGACCCACATAATACTAGAGCTCCCTCCACGCCCATCTTTCTCCATGGCTCCTCTATATGCTGGGATTCTCCCCTCAGACAATGGCTGCAGATAACTGTGAGGTCACACACTGAGGGCTCACAGTTTAGATAGGACAGCATGCTTCCCGTCGAGCAGAGCAAACCCTAAACATTAGCAAGGGAGGAGGCAGATGTCCAAGGAGGAGGGAGGAGGAAACCACGGGCTTAGTGTGATCTCGAGGACTGGACGTGGACAATGAGGACCAGTTTGGGGAAGGAAGCAGAGTGCTGCTGACAGAAGTGGGAATGAGGAGGAAGAAGACACCATCAGAGACAGACTCGTGTTGGGAAAATCAGCTGCGGTTAACCGAACAGTTAGCTTGAGTTTTCCTACACTCTTCCCAAAGTGGCACCCATACAGAACGGAGTTTTCAACGCGAAGACCTGGAAATATCGTCATCTCCCTTCTTTAATGAATCCATCAATCACTGAACACTTAAAATTGTTTTTGTGGCTCTTCCTCCAAGCCTAAGCTCAATTACTTAATTGACTCAGTAGATTATATACACATTTATATGTGTACACACAGAGAGAGCTATAATAATTGAAGATGAGGCCATGAATTCCAGACAGATTTGGGGACGAGGGTGGGAAGGGGGGGCAGAAGCAGCATAAATACAGAGCTCATGTGTGAAGTTCTGAAAAAAATAAATTTTTAAAAAGGACTGTGGTTCTCTTCTTCATATTTATATTGGAAACCGTTGATCTAAAGTGGGTCTGTTGCCTGTAATTATCTGATCTCAAGTTTTCTGTGAAAAGCACTTGTCCAAGATTGATCCATGCTTTCCTCTCGGCCCGGACAGCAGCGAAGGGGAAAATCAATTCGCAGCATTTGCTGTACCTGTGATGCCCCTGCTCTCAAGAAGCCCTTGGGGAAATCAGAGCCCAGACTCTCAAAGTCGCTGCAAGAACTAAGGGACCTGCACAGTGTGTGTGAAGTGGGGAGTAAGTGCCTTAGCCAGGGACCCAACAACTGTGGGAAGGGCGGGATTGAGTAAGAGAAACAGGGATTCAAGCCCAGCCTGGGCTACATAGCAAGACCTAGCAGAATGTAGCTGGGTGGAAAAACACTTCCCTATCACTTCTGAGGCCTTGGGTTCAGCAGTACCAAGCAAACAGAGAAATACCTTTACAACCGTTTCTTTAAAGGACCACAATTAACAGGTACATATTTAAATGAGGTTTTTTAATGAATGTTATTTATTTGTGTGCACTGTCTTTCTGTTCCAGAATGACCGAAAAACTCAATATTTTAAAACCATAAACTTGAGCTGTCAGTGACAGACCAAAGAGGAAGCACTTGACGTTCACCAAGAAGATTCTGGAAAAGCTTCCTTAGGAGTTTACTAGAGTTTAAATCAGTGATTCTCAGCCTCTGTGGGTCATCACCCCTTTGGGGACTGCGTATCAGATACCCTGCATATCAGATGATTTATATTACAATTCATACATATCAGATATTTATACTACAATTCATAACAGTAGCAAAATTACAGTTATGAAGTAGCAATGAAATTATTTTATGGTTGGGAGTCACTACAACACAAGGAACTATGCTAAAAAGGGTCACAGCTTTAGAGGGGTTGAGAACCACTGATCTAGAGGAACCCGTAATGTTTGTTCTGTGTGAGTGAAAACACATTTGCTCTTAATTGTGAAATTCCCTGTACCAGGCTTTTTCTTTTGGGCCACCAACCAGCTCCCCAATCATGACACAGAGACTTATTATAGTTGTAAATGCCCTACCTAGGCATTTTTCTGGCTAGCTCTTTTAATTTAAATTAACCTCTTTCTCTTTATCTACCTTTTGCCTCAGGGCTTATTACATTTCTTACTTCTTTATATGTTACTTTCACTGCTTCTCTATGTCTGATGGCTGACATCTGCCTGGATTCTTGCCCCAGGTGTGTTCCTCATTCTCTCCTCCTCCTTCTCTTTTTCTTCCTTCTCTTTCTCAAGCCTAGCTTTCTCCTATTTATTCTCTCTGTCCACCTGATGTGGGATACCCTTTTATATGCTGTGACTATGTTTTATTACCATTGGTTAATAAAGAATCTACTTTGGCTTTTTGGCAAAATAGAATATAGCTAGGCACTTTGGGCTGACGAGGGAGGGGGACTTGATTGGGGAAGGGGGAGGGAAAGGGGAGGTGGCGGGGGGGGGG
>NW_026067900.1:7128834-7131425 GCF_014885135.2 Alexandromys fortis | reverse complement strand
ACTCCAAATAAGAACTTTGGAAAAAACCCTATCGACTGCTCGGAAATTGTTTGCAACTATGCTAGACCGTAATCTTGACACTTAACCATCACTTTACTTTTGCAGGATCCCATAAAGAGAACATCACCACCATGACAGTGGGAAGCAATTCTAGATGACAATATCCCCTCTCTCATAAAAGTTTGTCCTCAGAGTTAGGAACACCATTAGGGGTTGTCGATTATTACTTGTATCAGTAAGAGGGTTGGGGTAGAAATAATATAGGTTCAAAAATTTAAAAAGAATGGATCACAATAATGGGTAATAGAGCTATTATTTATGGATAACTTACATGGTATAGTTTTTGTATATTTATACAAGATCAATTTTTATTTGTGATTTGTTTTCAATATGTGTACATCTCTGCAAAGTTATTCTGTCACATTTTATACATATAGAGTTTCTACCTCTATAAAGAACATTTTGTATATTGATACAACTTTTAGAATATATTTTTGTAATGCATTATATATTATTCTTACCTCTGATTAAGATACTTATACATTATTTATATTTTGAAATTATTGTCCTCATTTGCTGCACATTTGTTTACAGATTATTTAATATTCTTACATAAAGTCTTAGTCCATAAGTTATACAGATATTAAATAATATAGGTCAATAGTTCAAGTTTGTTTTACATATAGTCAGATTAATTAGATTCTTTACATTCATAGAGATTGTATTCTGCCTAGGTAATCTTCAATAACTTCCAGGATCTGTAGAGCATGACATTTAAATAATCTTGGGTTCTGTTGACATGAGACATGATTGCTCCTGACAGCACCAATATATTCCCGGGAAAATGTTGAGCACAAAAAACACTCCACTAAAAGTTTGTCTTCTTCTTGGAACAATTGGCCTTTGGGCAAGGAACTGCCCATGCCTCAACCACTGAAAAAGTACATCATATCCGGACTGGATAAGCAGGACATAAGAAAAAGTACTGTCAAACCTTGCCAAGACAGGGTAAGAAGTTTCTGAAAATTCCCTGCCTCTGAAAATGGCCTTTCAGTTAAGCTAGGTCTTAGCGAAAGTTGGTTGCTTCAACATTGCAAATGAGACTTTGGGTGATTTCTCAGGTAGCCAATTGTCTCCATCACATGCTGCTCACTTTAAAAGCTGCTTGATTGCACTTTCTGCCTACTCAAGTAATATTATCTCCTTCTTAAGCCTTCAATGGGGTTAAAGATTAGATAGCCATAGTTACCTTTCTCTTATTATTTAGCCAAGCTTTTTTGTTATGCAAGATGTGAACTCTTTGGAATAGAATTTTATTAAAACATTTGTCATGTGTTCCTTGCTTAATATTGTTTATGTTGTTTGTAATTTTATGTTTGATATCTGTTCCTATTGTATATAGTTTTGTATTGGGTTTGGATCACTCTTGTTTAGACAAAAGTGGGAGGTGATGGGGAAGCCTTGTTAACTAATTATCTTTAAGAAGTGGGACCAAGTTACAATGTGGCTTTTTGGGACCCGGAGAAAAATGGGTGCATTGCCCAGGTGTGCTCTCTGTGGTTTCCTTGCCACACAGCTAAGCTTAGACTTCTCATTCTGGTTTCGTGAGTTTTCCCCTTAAAATAAATAAAAATATAATTGTTAAAAAAAAAGAATATAGCTAGGCAGGAAATTGAAACAGAGATTTAAAAAAGGCAGAGTCAGAGAAGACACAAGCAGTGCCCAGAGAAGCAAGACGTGAGGTAACAAGCCACGAGCCTCATGGAAAAATATACAATAATAGAAATGGGTTAATTTAAGTTGTAAGAGCTAGTTAATAATAAGCCTGAAGTAACAGGTCAAACAGTTTGTAATTAATATAAGTTTCTATGTGATTATTTGGGACTAGGAATCCAGGAAATAAAAGCACAACCTCTGGTTTCATCCACTAGCCCTGCCTATCCTTTCTCTACCTAGCTATTGGCCATTCAGCCCTTTATTAGACCAATCAGGTGCCTTAGGCAGGCAAGGTGAAACAAATATAACACATATTTTTATAACTAAACAAATGCAGCATAAACAAAAGTAACACATCTTTGCCTAGTTAAAATAATATTTCACAAAAACTCACCAAACCATGACCTGTTCTCACACCTATAAAAATAAAAAGTTAGGTAACTCCTGGAACTCTCAAATCAAATATCCTTGGGTTCATTTTTCCTGGCCTTTTGTGTTTCAAGTCTTCAAAAACAAAAAATAAATTAATCCAATTATTGCTAAAGATCAAAGGTAAAAAGACTTTCGTCAAAATAAGTTTTTGTTTCTGATTTCATTAGAAAACACACTTGAAGATATTTTTTAAGGAGCATTGGCCCCTTTCATCCTTTTTTTTTTATTTCTCCATCTTTATTATCAAATCATACTATTTCATTTTTTCTTCTTTTACAGTACATTTCAATATTGCTGTCTCCATCATTTCTATTCAATGATATCTTCATATCCCTTTCTTTCTTTTTTCTTTTCTTTTTTTTAAATTTTTATTTATTTGTTTATTTATTAAAGATTTCTGTCTCTTCCCCACCGCCGCCTCCCCTTTCCTTCCCCCTCCCCTA